>NC_041383.1:530991628-531025842 GCF_002162155.2 Triticum dicoccoides | reverse complement strand
CTAAGTGGGACTCCTCCCACTTGGCGCGCCTAGGGCCGGCCTCTTCTCCCTCCCTCCTTATATACCGGGGGTGGGGGGGTGGGTGCCCCTATGAGACACACCAGTTGTTCTAATCCGTATGCGGTGCCTCCCTCCACAGTTTACGCCTCGGGTCATATTCTCGCGGTGCTTAGGCGAAGGCATGTGCGGATCACATCACCATCACCGTCACCACACCGTCGTGCTGATGGAACACATCCACTCCTTCGACCCTCTGCTGGATCAAGAGCTCGAGGGACGTCATCACGCTGAATGTGTGCAGAACTCGGAGGTGCCGTATGTTCGGTACTCGATCGGTCGAAACGAGAAGACGTTCGACTACATCAACTGCGTTAAGAAAATGCTTCCGCTTTCGGTCTACGAGGGTACGTGGACACACTCTCCCCCTCTCATTTCTATACATCTCCTAGATAGATCTTGTGTGAGCGAAGGAAATTTTTGAAATTGCATGCTATGTTTCCGAACAACGTTGTCCATCAAGGCCTGCTGGACCGTTGTGGTATTACGAGCCTGTGTGCTGACTAGCTCCATGATAGTAGGGGTGATTTCCACCATCGTAAAGCCTTGTATCCATCTATCCTTCCGGAAGAGCACTCTTTTGCCATTACCCAGCAGGATCTTAACCATGGAGTTCAACACCAGTTTGGCCTCATTATCATCCAACATAGGGATACCCTGCCACGACCTGCTTGGATCCGTTCGTCGCAGCCACTCCCACCCAACCCTAAGTGCAATCGCTTGTAACATGAGGTCCTTGACCCCCAAGCCACTGAAGCCTACAAACAGTATCCCAAGCAACTAGACATTGGCCATCATTCGCCTTCTCCTTTCCCGATGTACACATCCATTTTTCTATGTCCACAAAACCCCCAGCTCGACGCATTAAGAACTAGGAGCTGGTGGATCGGCCTAGCCGAGATAACAGACTTGATCAGAACCAAGTGTCTCGGCCTCTGAATCATCCCTCGCTACCAGGCCAGGATGAATTTCCTAGCCTGGTCTACCAACAGCTGCCAGTCCCCACGAGCGAGGGCTTTTATTGCGAATGGGATTCCCAGGTAGCAAAAAGGGAACGCTCCCACCTGGCACTGTAGGATATTGACCACATGTTGTCTCTCCTCGTCGGATCCTCTGATCGGGATCACCGCAGGTTTGGCGTAGTTGATCCTCAAAAGCAAAGTAGCGCCAAAAGCATCCAGTAATGCTCATACGCAAAGTAGGTCTTGCATAGATGGCTTGATGAATATTGCCATGTCGTCCGCGTAGATGGACAACCTTTGCAGAGGCGAAATACCTCGGAACAAACTGAGCGTGCCCTTGGCAGATGCCTTGGAAACTAGAGCCATGAGAGCATCCATTGCTATCATGAATAATAGGGGGAAACCGTATCCCCTTGCCTCAACCCTTGCGCATGGGGGATGGATCATCCCGGAACTCCGTTGACTATGATTTTCATGCTAGCGGTGGCAAGCAAGATGACCACCCATTGTATCAATCTGCCACCAAATCCTCTTGCTCTCAAGACCTCCATTAGAAACGCCCACGAGAGAGAGAGAGAGAGAGAGAGAGAGTCAAACGCCTTGGAGATATCCAACTTAAGGAAGAGTCATGGGATCTTGGAAGCATGTATCTTGCGGGCCACCTGACGGACTTGGAGAAAGTTGTCGTGAATACTCCTGCCTTTGATAAATGCGGATTGATTAGTGATCACAATCTCAGGCATCCTCTTCCGCGCCCATGTGGCGAGCATCTTGGCAAACTGCTTAGAGAAGCTGTATGAGAGGCCAATGGGACTATGGTCACCAACCTCTAAGGCCTCGGCCTTCTTAGGGATCAGCACCAGGTGCGCTTTGTTCAGCCTGCCGAATCCCCTGTAATACCCCATGAAGAGATTCAACATGGCAACCATGATATCCTTCTTGATCATCGGCCACGCTCTCTGCTAAAAGAGACCAATGCAGCCGTCAGGGCCGGGTGTGGTTTCTTTGATAACCTCCCAAACTTCCTCTTCGTTAAAGATAGTTTCTAGATCAGATAGCTCAAGCTGCGGCATTCCCAATTACTAGAGAACGAGTGAGTGGTCTCTTGCCTGCGGCTTACCCAACATATTTTTGTAGACCTTCGTGAAGACCTCCTCCATCCTTCCTTGATCCGTGACGATCTCTGATCCATGACTAATTTTAGGGATGAAGTTCTTGGATCTCCTTTCATTTGCCACCACCTGGAAGAGTTTACTGTTCGCATCTCCCTCTTTCAGCCATCTGGTGTAGGATCGTTGCTGTTCGATGGTCCTCTCTAAGGAAGCCAGCCCAAGGAGGGCGAGCTTTAAGGATCTCCGCAACCATAATTCCATGTATGACAAGACCTTTATTTCCTGCACCTGGTTGAATCTAAAAATCATCCAGTTGGCCACCGCCATGAGGATCTTGATGTTGCCCATTTTGCATTGCCCCACGCCTGTAGGTATGCGGCCACGTTTCTGAACAAAGCATCTGATCTTCTGAAGGGGTCTATGATGGACTCTTTGCACACTCACACCTCATGGATCGCATCGTCAAATCCATCTAGTTTGGTCCAGTACACCTCGAAGCGAAAACGCTTCTTTTGATAGAAGTGTGCATTAGTCGAAAGATGCAAAGGCGCATGATCCGAGACTCCCGAGGAAAGCGCCTACAACAGGTTCTCTAGGTGCGTCAGCTCCCACTCTACAGAAACTAGCACCCTGTCAATTTTGGTAAGCGTCGGAGCGTCCCTCTCGTTAGACAAGGTAAACGTCCGGCCATGCATGTATAGCTCCTTGAGTTCATGATCATCGACGAAGCCTCTGAATTTGGCCATCATTGCCCTGTTAATGTTAGTGTTGTTCTTCTCCGTCGCTCGAAGGATCATGTTGAAGTCCTCTAAAATCATCCATGGCCCCGGGCAGATAACACGTCTAGCGTAAAGGTCATGGAGAAATTGCATCTTGAGCTCGTCCCCTTGTGGCGCATAAAACATAGAAATCCACCACTTTGTCCCATCTTTGTTGTGAATGCGTCCGGAAGGAAGTTCGTGTCTATTTGAATCTGATCCAGGGTGAGGACTATGGTGTCCCAAGCGAGAAGCACACCACCGCGGGTCTCCATAGCCGGTAAGTAAGCAAAACTGCCCATGGACGGGCCTAAGCATTGCATAACCACGAAAGGGTCGACTACATCCAGTTTGGTCTCCTGAAGACACACTAAGTTGAACTTGACCGATACCACAAACTCTCTAACCACCTTCCTCTTTGCGGGATTGTGAAAGCACAAGTGCTCCTTGGGTGATTTTGGTAATTAATGTCAACATATCTCTTGTTGGACTAATACCTTTACTTAGTGTATTTCAGATGAGTTCAACAATGGCATGGCAAGGACAAGAGGATGTGGAACCCCTTCAAATGCTAAGGACAAAGATTGGGAAAAGCTCAAGACTCTTCATTTTCATTTTAGTGATCCAAGATCACTTTGAGTCTATAGGAAAGCCAATACTATTAAAAGGAGATGAGGTGTTGCTTAATGGTCTACTTGCTCAAAGTGCTTAGTGATATTGCTCCAAAACACTCAACCACTTTCCCACTCCAAATATGTCCAAAACCCAAAGTCAAATTAGGCCCCACCGATCTACTCTATCCGGCGCCACCGAGTTCATTTGACATAGCCACTGACAAAAACCCTAGACAATTCGGTCACACAGATACAGATCTCGGTCTAACCGAGATCACTACAAAAAAATACACTTATGTTATGATACGTGTTTGTCACAGTAGGTCACGTTTTCTGTCATGCATGTACATCCATGACGATTTTATGACAGAATAAAGATAGTCATACCTGTGCTGTCATAGAAGCGTTCCATGACATTACAAAAATTATCATCACGAAAGTGTTGACTTCAATGACGATAAATCATGCATTATAGAAGTGCTTTCATCAAGGGTGACCGACACGTGGCATCCACCGTAATGGGACGCCATTAAGCTATCGGGTCCGGTTTTGGATCCGATAACCCACTAACAGCCACGACCAATGCCGCTTTTCCACGTGTAAAATTCTCATTGGCCGACGAAACCACGTGTTGCCTCACATTTGGGACAGATGTCATCCACTCATTGGACAGGAGGCACCTATGATAGGGCGACACGTGGCGTGGCCCAACAGTGGCCCATTCTGGTGAAAAAGGCCAGCCCAGTAAAAATTAGTAGGTCGGCCCATATAAGGCCTACTTGTGTCAGGTCCATTTAAGCCCACGACCCATACGAGGCGTGCCAATTCGGCCCGTCAACGGCCCATTAAAGATTTGACACCATTGCAGCCCATTGTCAGTTCGAGCCTGTTAATAGCTCGCTATATATTTGGGCTCAATATCGGCCCGATGTGATTTCAGCCTGTTAACGGCCCATTCAAGGGATGGGCCAATTTTTAGGATGTACATCTTTCGGCCTTTTAGCGACCCATTTAAGTGTTGGGCTAATTTCCAGCCCGGTGTATCTTTCAGCCTATTGACGACTGAGGAAGTCCTGGATTAGGGGGTGTCCGGATGGCCAGACTATGACCTTTGGCCGGACTCCCGGACTATGAAGATACAAGATTGAAGACTCCGTCCCGTGTCCGGATGGGACTTTCCTTGGCGTGGAAGGCAAGCTTGGCAATACGATATGAAGATCTCCTCCCATTGTAACCGACTCTGTGTGACCCTATCCCTCTCCGCTGTCTATATAAACCGGAGAGTTTTAGTCTGTAGGACGAACAACAATCATACCATAGGCTAGCTTCTAGGGTTTAGCCTCTCTGATCTCGTGGTAGATCCACTCTTGTACTACCCATATCATCAATATTAATCAAGCAGGAGTAGGAGTTTACCTCCATCGAGAGGGCCCGAACCTGGGTAAAAACATCGTGTCCCTTGTCTCCTATTACCATCCGCCTAGACGCACAGTTCGGGACCCCCTACTCGAGATCCGCCGGTTTTGACACCGACATTGGTGCTTTCATTGAGAGTTCCTCTGTGTCCTCACCTTTAGGCCCGATGTCTTCTTCGATCATCAATCACGACGCGGTCCAGGGTGAGACTTTTCTTCCCGAACAGATCTTCGTATTCGGCGGCTTCGCATTGCGGGCCAACTCGCTTGGCCATCTGGAGCAGATCGAAAGCTACGCCCCTGGCCATCAGGTCAGGTTTGGAAGCTTAAACTACACGGCCGATATCCGCGGGGACTTGATCTTCGACGGATTCGAGCCGCGACCGAGCGTGCCGCACTGTCTCGATGGGCATGATCTAGCTCTGCCGCCGGACAGCGCCCAGAGCGCCGCTCAGGTGTCCGCTCCGACCATTAGCCCGGAGCCGACTGCGCTAACTAGGGACGGACGGTTGGACGCCGCCCCAGGAGCCGAATTCTCTACGGCGATAGAGCCGAATACCAGCCTAGTCCTTTGCAAGGCCCATGACTCCAAGGTGCCGGACTCCGTTCCGGACTCCGAATCTTCCGCACCCCTTCCGATCGAACCCGATTGGGCTCCAATCATGGAGTTCACCACCGCGGACGTCTTTCAGCGCTCGCCCTTTGGCGATATCCCGAATTCACTAAAGTCTCTCTCTTTGTCAGGAGAGCCCTGGCCGGACTACGGTCAGCATGGCTGGGATGCGGACGACGAAGAAATTCGAAACCCACCCACCACCCACTTGGTAGCCACTGTCGATGATCTAACCGACATGCTCGACTTCGACTCTGAAGACATCGATGGTATGGACGCCAATAGAGGAGATAAACAAGAACCAACACCTATAGGGCACTATAAAGCCACGTCATCACACGGTATATACATGGTGGACACACCTAACAAAAATGACAATGAGGATCAAAAGGGCGCAGCCAGGGATCGCTCCCTTGAAAAGCAATCAAAGCGGCGGCGTAAGCGCAAGGCCAAGCCCCACCTCGACAAAGACCCAGCCATAGAGCAGGGTGAATCAACGGAAGACGAACATGCCATCGAGCAGCTGCCCAAATAGGGCGGACAATCCGAACAACCCATCCCCGGGAAAAATAATAGTCCGGACGATCTCACGCCGGACAAATTGCTGGAGCATCAGAACCTCCACCAAAGGCTCATCGCCACCGCACGTAGCCTGAAAAAGCAGAAGCGGAGGCTCAAAACAGCGGAAGATGCACTCAGAATCAGATGGGGCAAAGTACTCAATACCGCACACAAGTACGGCAATAGTCGTCACACAAAGTGCTATCCGAAGCGGAAACTACTACCGGAATTTGATGAAGAGGCCATAAAGCCCCCACAGTCAAAAAATAAGGAAGCCACAAGGTCGGATAGATGACCCCACGATCGATCTCAAGCAACAGGGGGCGCCGCACTTCATACGGTGCGCGATCTGTCCAAGAATTCGCATCAAAAAACTGGCCCAACCAGATCCATCTATGGGCCAAGAAAGCAAGCTCCAATGAGCAATGCAATGCAAAAAATATCCGAACATCGCGGCACACCTAAATACAGGTGCGCCGCACATCCCCTATGTTTTACCGATGAGGTGCTGGATAATGAATTTCCAGCGGGATTCAAGCCCGTAAACATAGAAGCATACGACGGAACAACATACCCTGGAGTCTGGATCGAGGATTACATCCTCCACATACACATGGCCAAAGGAGATGACCTCCACGCCATAAAATACTTACCCCTTAAGCTCAAAGGGCCAGCCCGGCATTGTCTTAAAAGCCTTCCCGAAAACATCATGGGAAGTTGGGAAGCGCTCGAGGACGCTTTCCGGGCAAATTTTCAAGGGACCTATGTCCGACCTCCGGATGCAGATGATCTGAGTCATATAACTCAGCAGCCTGGAGAGTCCGCTCGGAAACTCTGAAACAGATTCCTCACTAAAAAGAATCAGATAGTCGACTGTCCGGACGCCGAGGCCCTAGCAGCTTTCAAACATAGCATCCGAGACGAATGGCTCCCCAGACACCTCGGCCAAGAAAAGCCAAGAACAATGGCCGCATTAACAAGCCTCATGACCCGCTTCTGTGCAGGAGAGGATAGCTGGTTGGCAAGAAGCAGCACCAGCAACCCGAATACATCCGAACCCAGAGATGGAAACGGGAAACCGCGCCGTAACAAAGAACCGCACCGGATCAAGGACAACAGCCCGATGAGCACGGCAGTAAATGCCGGATTCAAAAGCTCTCGACAAAATCAGAAAAAGCCGCCCCCCAAAGATGACAGGGATGAGCTATCCAACCTCAACAAAATCTTGGACAAAATATGTCAAACCCACAGTACTCCGGGGAGGCCTGCCAACCATACCCACAGAGATTGTTGGGTCTTCAAACAGTCCGGCAAACTCAACGCCGAACACAAGGGGCTCGACACACCAAGCGAGGATGATGACACACCCCACAAGCAGAACACCGGAGAACAAAAGAAGTTCCCACAAGAAGTCAAGACAGTAAATTCACTTCAGACGACAAAAGGGGAAAACAGAACGACGCTTACAAAGACATGCGCCGTATGGCCAGCCCCAAAGGAGCACCACCACTGGTTGTTACAACCAATCACCTTCGATCACCAGGATTACTCCAAAGGAGCCCGGAACACAGGCTGGACTGCCTTGGTCGTGAATCTGATCATTAACGGACTCCAATTTACAAAAGTCCTTATGGACGGCGGTAGTGACTTGAACCTGCTATATCAGGACACAATCCGCAAACTAGGGGTAAACACAGCTACAATCCGCCATAGCAACACTTCCTTCCAAGGAGTCATGCCGGGTCCAGATACCCAAAGTATGGGTTCCCTTTCGTTAGAAGTCACGTTCGGTTCACCCGACAACTTCCGAAGCAAAAAGCTAACATTCCACATCGCCCCATTCGTAAGTCGCTATCAAGCGCTACTGGGACGAGAAGCCTTCGCCCGCTTTAACGCAATACCGCATTATGCATCCCTTACACTTAAAATGCCCGGTCCACGAGGCATCATTTCATTACAGGGGAATATAAATTGACCCCCAAAGTACGGGCAAAGATGCGGCCGCCTAGACAGCCGCCCACTAATCCAGCCCTACTATCCCGGACACGACTCGACGAGTCCGGCGTAAATGTACATATGCTTAATAGCCGCATAACCCCGTACAAGGGGCTCCACGTGTTCACGCCCGGAGACAATACGGCTCAATTCTTGCTCCAACTATATTTTGTTTATTTTAAATATAGATTTCTTGCATGCTTATTTTTTACTAAGTTCCTCTCTTTCACAGACGAACATCATGCTACGCCCGTCCAGGATACGACACAACGGAGACACAGGCGCAGACATGCAATAGGGACCCGTTTCAAGGATTCTTTTCAGATTAAGACCCTGCGTAAACCTTTTTTACTGTCTCTTGTTGACAACATCCCCCGGTTTTCGCTATAACCGAGGAGGAGGCTGGCGTCTTGGCATATGGCCACGCCAGAATTTTTGCGCGTACCTGGACACCAGGGGCTTTTTTACCGAGGTCTCTATTTCAGCCCATCCTCATAAAGACCGAATACCTTAGGGAGTGTTCGGCGTCGCGAGTTTGGCCCTATATGCATCAGCTCCGAATCATGTCTTTGGTCAAATGTTGGGTTTGCCCGGCTCTTGTGTTTTGCTGCCTTACGTTCCGTTATATCGGCTAACGCGGCACCAGGAGAACTACTGCGATTGTGCCCCGGTTCGGCCAGGCGAGCACGTCAGTAGAGAAAGCCGAAAACTGACTGTCATGATATAGCGAGAGACTGGTCAACCACTCGATGACTTTCGGAATCTTTAGGATTCCTCCGCATTAACGAAGGGCCGCTTCCCGATCAGGCACACTCGCGCCCCGAATCCGGGTGAGCGCGGTGCCTCTAGGGGCTATTCAGTAGCCCCACTGTCAAACTCCTATGGCTAAGTGCAAGTGATAAAGCATTATAGTCCGGTTGCCTAGTTCGCCGCGCCACCACCTCCTTTATAGGACCAAGACGTTGGATTAAGTGTGAAAAGGCGCCTTTTTGCGAACACCCCCGCATTCTATGCGTGGGGGCTGAAGCCAACGACTGCCATCTTTCAGGTTATATACAAATATATACATTAAACGGCCGCACAGGAAGCATCATAATTCTTGCAAGCACAAGTATAAAAAAGCTTTTATATTCCATCAAAATATTCGTTTTACAAATAGCACATGCTATTCGAACACAACATCCTTCGAGCACTGCGACTCTATTAAACGAGCGCCATGAAGAACTTCCTCAAAGTAGTGCTTGGCAGGTACTCGGCTTTCGTCCGAATCCCGGGATGCAACAACATTGGCCTTCATATCCGCCCAGTATGTTTTGACACAGGCAAGAGCCATCTGTGCGCCCTCTATGCACGCCGACCTCTTCATTGCATCAGCATGCGGCACCGAACCAAGGAACTGCTGCACCAAGCCAAAATAACTCTTTGGCTCCGGCTTCTCCAGCCACAGACGACTCACAACATACCTCATGGCGAGTCCGGATAACCTGTTCAGCTCCGCCCAGGCGGCCAAACGGTCGGATACTGAAAGTGGGCGTTCTGGATTGTGGAACTGCGACCAAAAAAGCTCTTCCAATCCATGGTCACCTCGGCCGCGGAAGTGTTCGGTCGCGTCCGCCGCACTAGCTGCCAAATCCAGATAAGTGTTTTCCGCACTCCACTACCGGTCTAACGGAGCATACTTGGGGTCTCCGAACTTCATCCGCAGCATATAGGGCTTTCCAGACGTGATATCTCCGGCCTGACGCAGCTCCTCCTTCATAGCTCTCATTTGCAGAGCGAGTATCCTTGGCTTCGGCAGCGATCTTTTCAAGATCCTTCTAAGCCGTCCTATCTTCTTGTTCAAGAAATTTACAGCAGTCGGTAGCATCCTTCAACTTTATGGTCATTTCGGCTATCACCTTTTTTCTGTGGCAGTGAGCAGCCTGTTCGGCTTTTAGCTCTTCAGCAGCTTTAACGGCAGCCGCATCACTTCTCCTTGCTTGCTCCTTGGCTCGGATAAGTTCCACTCGAAGGTTCTCCACGGCAGCAGCACCATCTACATTAGGCACATATATATAAGGCCCGAGCATTGAGCTCCTATTACCAGGTGTCTTTGGAACATACCTTGTGCCTCGTCTAGCCGCTTATTTACAAGCGCGATGTCGGCATCTGCTACATCAAGTTGCCGCTTTAGCTCGGCAGATTCATCAGTCCGGCTAGCCACCGAACGCCTCGCCACCTTCATGGAAAAGGCGACATATTATACATGGGGTTATGATCCTCTGCGCGCCGTCACCCTTGACGACACACAGAGTCTCAGGGGCTACTATTTATGCAGGGCGCATTTAATATGCGGCTCTACCAAAAGGTACAACTTTTTTTGCGTACCTCAAAGCCTGTTAGTAAACTCCTGGCAGCCTCATACAATCCGCTTTCCGTGGATGAAATCCTTCCAATCACCGTATTCATTAACATACGGTGTTCTTCTGAGATGGACGCCCTCTCAAGCAGATCCTCCAGCCCCTCCGACTGTGCACCAGAGGGTGCGGGACTAGCCTGACGACCTTTTCCAGGATCCGGACTTGCGAAGACCCTCCGAGATGACACCTCAGGGTCGCCTGCCTCGTGAGACGGCGCAACAAGAGGAGGCGTTTCGCTCTCTATCATCTCCGGATGAAGATCCCCTGAAGATGAGCTCTACTGAGAAGGGTTGAGATCCGAACTTCAAGGTAATGTTTTGGTTATCTTCCTCAGAAATAAAATAGGAGTGTCATTCATTATGGAACCCCTCCCTTCACTTACGTCTTGGGGGAGAGCGGGTCCCCCTTAGGGGGCAATTCGTCCAGGGCGTTCTCCGGTGCCGAACCCTCTGGGGAAGATTTCTTCCCTCGTTTTGAGGCCATCACCTCCGGGTCTTCAGAGGCAGTCCTTTTCTTTCCCTGGTCGGAGGAATTTTCGATTCTTCCGTTCCTAACAGCCTCCTTCGCGGACGCGATAGCCCCTGGGTTCCCCCCTTCGCCTTCCGCCAAAAGCACGACCTCCAGCATCCTGGTTAGCATGGGATACGGCGCGGTCTCGGGCAGGGGGGTTGGACACCTGATAAGCTTTGCCTTCACTATCCACTCTTGTTCAAAGGACAGCTCCGTTAAGGGTAATTTTGTGATGAAAATATGGATGGTGTGTCCAAATACGGGGCTACTTACCTTAGCATCCGGGCGATTGCAGCTCAGACCTGCGCCCTCGGACAAATCCGGAACCTTGCTTGTGATCCGAAGAACAATTTGTACATCTCCACGGGTGTCGCACCCATGAAATGTTGGAGGACTTGCGGTCCCTCCGGATTAAATTCCCACAGGCGGAGAGGTCGACGTTTGCAGGGCAGTGTGTGGCGAATCAGCATGACTTGTGCCACTACGATCAAATTGATATCTCCTTCTAGAAGATCTCGAATGCAGTCCCGCAGCAAGGGCACGTCTTTGGGCGCCCCCCTGATAAGTCCTTCATTAACCCATGATGCTAGCCATGGTGGGGGACCCGAGTGAAAAGTAGGTGGCGCCACCCATGTGGTGCCCCTGGGGGCTGTGATGTAAAACCAGTCCCGTTGCCATAAGCCGAACTCCTCTTGAAAAGAGCCTTCGGGCCATGGAGCGTCGACCATCTTGCTTATTATAGCTCCTCCGCACTCAGCGTGCTGCCTCTCGATCATCTTCGGTTCCACCTTGAAGGTTTTTAGCCACAATCCGAAGTGAGGAGTGATATGGAGGAAGGCCTCAAGGCCTCACACACGACAATGAATGATGAGATTTGGAGGATGGACTCCAGAGCTAAGTCGTGGAACTCCAACCCGTAATAAAACATAAGCCCCCTCACGAAGGGATCAATCGGGAAGCCTAGCCCCCGAAGGAAGTGAGATGCGAACACCACGCTCTCACAGGGCTGGGGAGTGGGAATGGCCTGCCCTTGAGCAGGCAGCCTATGCGAGATTTCGCCGGTTAGATACCTGGCATCTCTCAGCTTTTGTACATCTTCTTCCGTAACGGAGGAAGGCATCCACCGGCCTTCAAGGTCGGAGCCGGACATCGTCGAAGGTCCGAAGCGCCTAAAACTAGAGCTTTGGGTGTTGGAACTCGAAGCAAGGGGCGGATTCGATTGGATTGAAAAGAAGGGAGCCGAGCCTTGGTCCCTTTATAAAGGAGTTGAATACCAAGAGCCCTCCCCATAACCGTTTGAGACTCGCTTTCAATTAGGGAGTCATACCAAAGGCACGGTTGGGTTACCCACACCCGTATTGATGAGAATCCCGGAATAAGGGGACATGATCTCTGCTTTGACAAGACGTGCCAAGGAAACCGCCTCGCTAAACGCGCTGAGGTGGAACAGTAAAACGATTCGAATAAAGGCCTGGCCATGACGTCACGCTACGGAATACGTCAGCAGATTAGATTTGTACAGATATTATTCTCTCTACGGTGGCATGTGGAACTTATCTTTCAGAGTCGGACACTATCCTTGTGTTCAATATCATCTATGAAGTATTCGGAGAAGGAACCCGTCTTGCAATGCCGAAGACAATTTGCGCACCGGACTCGTCGTCATTGAAGCCTGGTTTAGGGGCTACTGAGGAAGTCCTGGATTAGGGGGTGTCCGGATGGCCGGACTATGACCTTTGGCCGGACTCCCGGACTATGAAGATACAAGATTGAAGACTCCGTCCTGTGTCTGGATGGGACTTTCCTTGGCGTGGAAGGCAAGCTTGGCGATACGATATGAAGATCTCCTCCCATTGTAACCGACTCTGCGTGACCCTAGCCCTCTCCGGTGTCTATATAAACCAGAGAGTTTTAGTCCGTAGGACGAACAACAATCATACCATAGGCTAGCTTTTAGGGTTTGGCCTCTCTGATCTCGTGGTAGATCCACTCTTGTACTACCCATATCATCAATATTAATCAAGCAGGAGTAGGGTTTTACCTCCATCGAGAGGGCCCGAACCTGGGTAAAAACATCGTGTCCCTTGTCTCCTGTTACCATCCGCCTAGACGCACTGTTTGGGACCCCCTACCCGAGATCCGCCCGTTTTGACACCGACAACGACCCATAAATGAGTTGGTCCATTTGTAGTCGGACCTGAGTTTTGGCCTTTTAGTGACCCATTTAAGTGTTGGGCCAATTCCCGACCCGATGTGTCTTTCAGCCTGTTGATGGCCCATAAATGAGTTGGGCCATTTGTAGTCGGACCTGAGTTTTGGCCTTTTAACGGCCCATGCCTTTCATGGTTCAATACCAGCCCGATTTCTCTTTCGGCCTTGCCGGATTTTGGGATCCGCAAACCCTTGAGAGGTTCGAACTCTGGGGTGCGTGTAGAGATCTCAACCTACCCAGCCTGCCTACTCGCGATCCTCCTAAGCCTAGCATGTCGAGCTCAAAGGGACAAGAGACACAACAGTTTTATCCTGGTTCGGGCCACCATTGTGGTGTAATACCCTACTCCAGCGTTTTGGTGGATTGCCTCGAAGGGCTGAGGATGAGCTAGCACAGTGGATGAACAAGCCTCAGGAGGTGAGGTGTTCTTGAGCTGGTGTGTATGCTAGCTCTACTTGTTCTGATATCATCCCCTCCTATGGTGGTGGCTAGTCCTATTTATAGTGGCCTTGGTCCTCTTCCCAAATATGAGCGGGAAGGGATCCCACAACGGCCCGATTTGAAAGGGGAAAAGTAGTACAGTCTATCCTGACAAAGTAGTCTTCACCTGCGAAAAGCCTCTGGTCGTGACACTGTGATGGGCTCGTCGATAACTTCCGTCCTGCTGTCCTAGCGGTCTTGGTCTCGTTGCACCAGAATGGAAACCTTTGGCTGATTCCTTGGGACTCCGCGCCTGCGCCCTGCTTCCTTTGCACCAAAGAGGAAACCTGCACTCTGCGCCCACCTTGAAGTGGTCGTCATGGCTCACGTCAGCTGAGCCTCGTGAGGCAACCTGCATAGAACTCTCTGCCCCTCAGGAGCCAGCCTGAGGAGGCCGATTCCTTCGGGGGTCTTGGCGTCACCCGCCTCGCGAGGCTTGGCCCCTCACGAGGGTCTTGTGGTGTTGGTGTTGATATCGGGCTGTACCAGGCCGTCAATGGAGCCACGTGGTGGGCCACAGGCAGGCAGGGCTGGATACCCCCAAATCCAGGACGCAGACAATAGCTCTCGGGCCCAAGGCACTCTCGGACTTGGCTTCCAGGCGAAGCCAAAAGGGTAAGTGCGGAGCGCCGCAAGCCCCAACCACCTGCGGCCTTGATGACGCGTGGCGATTGATGGGATGTGGGCGACTCCGCTTCCCCATGCTGCCTCAGCAACTGCTTCCGTCTGACAAAACGGGTGCCGCCTGCCGCCAGGCTTTCATTACCCCTTCTTCGTATTGCTCCAGATCCCCTTCTCCCCATAGCAGAAGAATTCCCCAGATCTGCCGATTCCCCCCAAATCTTCTGCTTGATGGCCGCCGAGAAGACCGCGGCTCCTGCCCCGCCTGCAGGCCCTGCATGGTATGAGCCGGGGCTGCTGGCGCCCTTCGTGGCCAGGGAGAAGCTCCAGACCATGCTCCTCTTCACGGTGAGTGACGACAACGAGTGGAAGGAGACTGCGCTCCGGGTCGCCACCGCTGCACCGGAGCCCGCGAACAACACCTTCTTCCCCTTCTTCATGCACAACGTCTACTTGGGGCTGGTATCTACATTCTCCCGCTTCTTCTCCACCGTCCTTCACCACTATGGTCTTCATGTGCTCCACATCCATGCCAACTCCATCCTCCTCTTATCCATTTTTGCCTTCTATTGTGAGGCGTTCGTGGGGTGATGCCCTCCATTGCTCTGCTCCATCATTTCTTCTTCCTTCGCATGACCGGTGACAATCTGGTCGGGTGCATCGGCTTCGTTGTGGCGCGGGGTGGTAACACAATCTCCCGCGCCGCGAAGAAGGTGGAGGTTGCCATGAAGAGGTGGGTTCTGATGGATGCCAAATGCTCCCAGAGCTCTGAAGCTGCCGACCGTATTCCCCGTCTCCGAGAAGTGGTGGCGTTCTGAGAAGATCACCGACCCTTCCCTGACGCCGTTGGTGAAGAAGATGGAGAAAGAGCTGAAGAGTGAGAAGCTGATGGGGCCATGTTCATCAAGGAGTTCCTGAGGTAGCGCATCACACCACTTCAAGACCGCCCCCGCCCCTTGTGGAAGCTTGGTGGTGATGACGACAAAATCCGCCTGTGCCAAGACCCCCTTCCCGAGGAGGAGCTGAGCAAGGTGTTGCTCTACCTGATGGGGAAGGACCCAAGCGATCCTCTAAAAGATTGGCTTTTGCTGTACTGCAGGGATGATGGCGAGGAGGTTGCCGCAGCCATGCTTGTCTTCGACGAATTTGGGCTTGTGCGGCCGGGGCATCCCCCGCCGCCTACTGCTTTGGTGCACCTGTCCTCCGATGATCGCTCCTCCGAGGCCACCGCGGAGGAGATGGTGGAGGAAATGCTCCACCCCACAGCAGAGGGAGCTCCTCCGCAACTTTCCCGATGATGATGATGATGACGAACCCCCGGTGGTAGAGGTGTCGCGCCCTTCTGGGGTCACCATGAGGTCTGGGGTATCCTCTTTGAAGCAGCCCAAGCGAGTGGTCATGAAGAAGAGCAGGACCGCGCTGATTCCTCCGGGTAGCAGCCCGCCTTCGCCGGCGCCGTCCTGATCGGCTCCAACCGCAAGTTCTCCTGATCCCAAGAGTCCGGATCCAGCCGCTCCACCTCTGCGCTCGCTGCTGAGCATGAAGAGTAGCCATGCCTTCGCCGGCCAGTAAGTCTCTCCCTTAACCTTGTTTGTTATTTCTTGAAGCGATACTTAGCGTCTTCGCCTATCGTTAGGCAGCAGCCGTTGAAGAAGCAGAAGGAGGGCACACAGGTTGCCGCGGCCGCAAGCGCTGAAGTGGCCACCGCGACCCTGGTGAAGGAGAGTGCTGCTGCCCTCGCGACCCCAAAGGTGATGCCATCTCCCGAGGATGTGGATGCCCGTCCTCAGGAGGTGCCAGTGCCCTCGGCAGGCCTGACCCCTCCGACGCCCAGCCTTGCCACAGATACTAAGGTTGACCAGCCTCCGGAGCCCCCGGTCCTTCCTGAAGCTGAGGTTTCTTCTGCCTTGGCACCGAGGGCGTCTCCTCCCTTGCCCAATGCGTGGCCGAGTCATGGCGCCCCTACCGCGTCCGAGACCCTGGAAGAGGCATGGGTGGTGCTGGACCTCCTCCAGGAAGAACTCCAGGGCCCGGATCATCGTTCAGCACAGGGGCGCCTGGGGCTGATCTCTGGCTGGCTCAGGGCCGACGCGTCTGTTCGCGCGGCCTGGGGCTCTGCGGCGGAGGCCCAGAAAGTGCTTGGGGTGACCGCCATCGAGTGCAACCTGGCGCGGAAGGAGGCCGCAGAAGCTGAGGACCTGTGCCGCATGGTGGAGGCTGAACTGCAAGCTCTTCGGGATCGGCAGGCCACCTAGGCCAGCCAGCTCCAGGAGCGTGAAGAGAAGCTGAAGGCCCAGGAAGCTGTCGTCGCCAACTGAGCCGCTGAGGTGAAGAAGACGGCCTTAGAGCAGGCTTGAGAGCGTGACCGCCTGACGAAGCTAAAGGAGGAGGCGAAGGCAGCCCAAGCGGCCCTCGCCGAGGACAAGAAGGTGGTCGCCATGGAGCGCATCACTCTTACCTCCCTCGAGGCACATTTCCACAAGGCCCAGAAGGCGCTCTTTGGAGATGATCCCTTGAAGAAGGCGGTGGTGACGACCTCGAGGGAGAGCCCTGTTGCTATGCTTCCTGAAGTCGTGGCGGTGCTTGAAGATGCAGTCAACGGGTTTGCCTCCTTGGTGGAAAGCGAGGTGCGCTCACTTTCTTCCTCGGCTCTGACGTGCGTCTTCAACCATCTTTATCTCCAGGATGCCAGCTTCGACCTCTCCTCCTTCCTTACTCCGGTGGACTCCAACTCCCAGGATGTTGCTGCTGCCGCCGTGAAGAGCTTCGTGGATGCCATGCTGAGCAAGTTCCTGGTCATTGGTCCTTCGACTAAAACCGGTGGAACGATGACGTGCCTGGCGATGAGGCTCTGCCGGCGGGCAGTGGTGATGCCCAAGTCTGAAGAGGTGGCCCGACGATTCTGCTTTTTCCCTATCTGTCCTGTATCATGCAACATGCCTCGGGGAGGCGTTTAAAACTACTTGCTTGGAACAATATGTCCTGTAATAACTTAGATTATGCTCCTTCAGCTTTTCTGTTTGCTTTCTTGTTCTGCATCAGCAGGGCCCGGCCCCGCGCGTACCTCAGCCGCCGTTGGATCGTCCGGATCATTAGGACGAGCCCAAGAGGTGAGGGGCTACGTGACCAGTTAGTCTCCTGAGATGCGATGCTCAAGAGTCCTCCTTGACGTGCGAACAACTTAGGAAAAGGTGCAGGGGAAAGCCTTGGTGTTTTGTGTCGGCAGGGCCCGGCCCCGCGCATGCCTCAGCCGTCGTTGAGTCGTTCGGATCACCAGGACGAGCCCAAGAGGTGAGGGGCTACATGACCAGTTAGGCTCCTGAGATGTGATGCTCAGGAGTCCCCCTTGATGTGCGAACGACTTGAAAAAGAAGGGTGAAAACCAGGCGTGACCTGAGCGTAGCCCCTGTGCCTAGCCCCCTCGCGCTACCTTCCCGAGGGAGAGCAGCGCGGTGAGGCTAGTCACTGAGCTCGGAGGCTCCCTGAGGTTAATGCGGCCGCGAGGCCACCCGTAGTTGTTTATCACCAGCACGAAGCATGGCGCTTCCGCACTTGCACGGGCATAGCCACTCTTCGGCAGTGTCGACGGCCAGCCCGGAGCATGGTGCTTCCACTGGTGCGTGGGAGGGGGCTCCCTTTGAGGAGAGCCCCCGGGGCATGTACAACCCCACCCTAACACGTGGCTTGCACGACAGGGTTGAAGGAGGTGTGTATGGGCACCTGTGAGCCAGCGCGGGACTCACGAGGCCCTACCTCAAGGCGGGTTGCGCCTGGTCTTGGTAGGGGATGCTTGAGTTAGTCCTGCGAGATGGTTATGCAGCCTGCGCCGAATGAGTCTCCTAAGGTTATTGCATGAGTAGGCTGGACACCAATGACCCCAGGAGGTGACGTGAACGGGACTGACCCGCCAGACAGAGCTCAGCCGTCGGGTTTATCGACGCTGCAGGGACGGACCCGAGCACAGACGCCGTGCCCAGTCTTCTCATGCAAAGATCCTGAAGAAAAACAACCGGCGCGCGGTTCCCATGGCCACGGGGGCACTAGGTCGCGCGCCCTTACTCATCCACCCGCGATTAGCTCATGCAAGAACAAGGCACCAAGAGCCATGGGAGGTGACGTACACGGGGACTAGCCCATGATCCAGAGCTCAACCACTTGGGTTTAGCGATGCTGCAGGGACGGACCCGACACTACAAAAAAATACACTTCTATGATGATACGTGTTTGTCACAGTAAGTCACGTTTTCTGTCATGCATGTACATCCATGATGATTTTATGGCAGAATCAAGATAGTCATACCTGTGCTGTTGTAGAAGTGTTCCATGACATTACCAAAATTATCATCACGGAAGTGTCCACTTCCTTGACGATAAATCGCGCGTCACAGAAGTGCTTTTGTCAAGGGTGACCGACACGTGGCATCCACCGTAACGGAACGCCGTTAAGCTATCGGGTCGGGTTTTGGATCCGATAACCCGTTAACAGCCCCGACCAATGGGGATTTTCCACGTGTAAAATCATCATTGGCTGGAGGAAACACGTGTCGGCTCATCGTTGGGACAGATGTCATCCACTCATTGGGTAGAAGGCGCCTATGATACGTCGACACGTGGCACGGCCCAACAGTGGCCCATTCCTGTGAAAAGGCCGGCCCATTTGACTTGGTCAAAAGGTGGCGGGCCGGCCCATGGAAAGCCTGTTAACGGCCTGTTCGCGTATAGCCCATTTACAACCCGCTAACCCAAGGCCCGTTAAGCCCTATCTGAATTAGGCCCAGTAGCATCATCTGGGCCATCCAATATGATTGCAGCCTGTTTTCACTTCTGGCCCATGTATGGCCCATGACGTCTTTCGGCCCATATGAGGCCCTTTGTAACTATTGGCCCATTAACGGCTCGTGGTGAAACTGGCCCGTAATGAACAGTGTATCACTTTAAACCCATAAACGACCCGTGGTGAAACTGGCCCGTAATGAACAGTGTATCACTTTATACCCATTAACGGCCCGTTATTCCATTGGGCCGTTTCCAGCCCAAGTTATTTTTCGGCCTTCTGAGGGCCCATTTATTCTTGGGCTCATTTGTAGCATTCGGTTACTTACGACCCGTTACTGTCATTTTCTGCTTATGGGCCAAATTCGGCCCGTGGTTACAGTCGGCCCGTTTGTGGTCCGTTAAAACATTGGGCCGTTTTCATAGCGTCATCAAATACGGCCTACTAACGATGGCCCATTATGGTCGTCCCATGAACGGGCGATTCCAACTCTAGCTTGTTTACGGCCATAATGCGGTCTGTTTGGCCCATGTTTGGCCAATGGATCATACGGCCCGTATAAGGCCCATTGATGATACGACCCGCAGAAGGCCCATTGATGATACGACCCGTAGAAGGCCCATTGTTTCTACGGCCCGTAGAAGGCCCACTGTTTCTACGGCCAGTAGGAGGCCCAGTGTCACTACAGTAAATATTAGCCCATGGTTATTGTGGCCTAGTTATAAAAAATAGGTTATTGCAGCCACTAGCTAACCGCGGAAAAAGAACTGCAATGACTACAAGCAAACAAATAAACAAGACAACAAGGAAATAAATAAGCAAGCAACTAACACTAGGCTATCACGGCTATTACACATATTACATCCACTGGGCATCAAAGTTCGCCACCAGTGCAAATATAGGGAACAAAGCAGCATATCATATACACTGGTTGTCAAAGTTGGCGACGAGCGCAAATAAACGCCGCAGCAAAACAAATCCAGAACTGAAACCACTTCAGAAGATCTCAAGAAACAATATCCTGGGTACCCATAATGCTGGCAAGATGCTTAGCAAGCTTATTTACTTTCTCTTGTTTGGCGCTTAAATCCTCCAGCGCTTGCTGTTGCACCAGAAAATATGCATCTGAATTCTGCAGGGACTTCCTTAGTCCTTCAGCTTCCTGTCGCAGCACATCTGATCGATGTCTTTCAACTTGAAGTTGAGACTCAAGAAGACGAACTGATTCAGGCAGCGAGTTCGAAGAGCTTGTGCTAGCAGTAGTGGCCAGTAACTCGAACACTACATCAAGACATGACTTTTGGGTTCCCTCACTGTCGTCAAGATAGTTTTTATCAGCTTTCTTGGAGACCAACAGGGATGTCTCACTATCTTGAACCTTATCTGCATTACTTCCTTTACCATTGGATAACGCGATACTGTTCTCCAATATTTTGTCCGCATTCTAAAAGAGAAACAAGCAGACACATCACATGTTTACCATGTTGTATATGAAACTCATTTTGGTAAATGAGTTCAGTAGTAAAGTGGACAGGATAACAACATGAAACAAACATATATCTATGTACCATGGTCACTTTATGGTCTATATCATTCTAGTTTTTGTTGCCAAATCAAGATAGAGACATAGTTCAAATAATATTTGTTCAAGACAAAGCAGAATAGACAGAATATAAGTGTGGGTAACTATAGAGCAATAACAACACTTGTAATGTGCATGACATGAGAACATAACTATTTATTCAATTGAAACTGAAATCAACATAGAGTAGGTTACAATAGCAAACCAGTTAAAGAAACAGGTTTAAAACATACCTGTTGCACCATTGGAGTTTCAATTCCATCCTTCAAATTTGAAAATAGTTGGTATGAGTAAATACAGTAATGCAAGAACAAAGGAGTATGAACCATATCTACAGAACCTGACCTGAGAATGAATCTTCTTCTCCTTTAAGCGTTGAGTTGGGATTCGGAGTGGTGGTCCTCATGCTTTGGGCACTGCAGTTTCCTTACTAACCGGTCGTGTTTGGGTGCTCTATGGTGGAGACAGTGATGTGTCAACTGGAGCTGGATTACTATCTACCGGGGTTGGGGTTAGAAGGGGTGTAGCTGGTTCACTGTCCAACTGGGTAGGGGTACAATCTGCGAGAGTCTGGGTTATGTGTGGTGGATCTGGTCCTTGGGCAAGTACAACCGTGGTTCTATCTGCATCAACTGGTAGCACTATCTTTTCTGAAGACCATGTTGTTACTCCCTTAGATACTGCCATCACGCTCTCCAATTCAAATGGCTGATAAACAAGAAAAGTAATTGAAAGTATAGACATTGTATGATAGACAGGTGCAATGGATAGTGGGGAATAATAGAGGGCATTAAATAATTCATATTTATGTTGTCTAACCAAACATGACAGCATGACACAATTTCACATATATGATGGCTAACTAAACAGGATAGCATGACACAATTTCACATTATGATGGCTAACTAAGAAAGATAGAAAGACATAGTTCAAAATATGAGACTATGTAAACAGGATGACATGACATAACTATATAATGTGTTTATTAAATAGGTTTGCATGCCATAATTCACATACATTCATGGATAGAATGCCATAATTCAAAATATGATGACTGTAAACACTAAACAGGATGAGATGATATAACGATATGATGTCTTTATTAAATGGGTTGCCATGCCATAATTCTGATAGATGATGTGTATGAACTATGTAAACATGATGGCATGATATAATTCAAATATATGATTTATATAGTAAGCAAGTAAGCAGATGGTAATCCATATATGATGTAAAAACTAAGCAATGCAAGACAACATGCATGACATGGGTAATATAACACTGCCAAGTTTGAGCATAGACCTCAAGGGGGAAATAGGATTGGTCATCAGTCTCTGAATCCTCCTCTGAGGAGCTCCCTATAACCAGCAAGATGTCTGCTTCAGCAGGTAGCATTGTCTGCTCTAAATACCTTGTTTTCACTCCAGATACTTCCAGCACCGCTTCAAATGGCTGATGCACAGGAAGAGTAGTTGAATATACAAACGTTGTCGACAAATGGAACACATAATACAAAAAAATGATAGCATGATATAATTCACATACATGATGATTGGCTAAACAACATGGCATTGCATAATTCACATATATAATGCCTTTGCAACAAGATAGTATTGTATAATTCACATATATAATGTCTTGCAACAAGATGGCAATGCATAATTCACATATATGGTAATTAGACACTGAACATGTGGCATTCACACAAAGCATGTCTAAACTAATCAAATGACATAGCAATGCAAGATACCCGAGATAGGATCCATGTATGAAAACAAAGTATGGACTTTGACAGACTTGCCCGATGATCTGCGAGCAACAGAAAACAAATGGATCTTTAAGAAGAAGACGGACGCGGATGGTAATGTTACCATCTATAAGGCTCGACTTGTCGCTAAAGGTTATCGACAAGTTCAAGGGGTTGACTACGATGAGACTTTCTCTCCCGTGGCGAAGCTGAAGTCCATCCGAATCATGTTAGCAATTGCTGCATACTATGATTATGAGATATGGCAAATGGACGTCAAAACGGCATTCCTTAACGGCTATCTTAAGGAAGAATTGTATATGATGCAGCTGGAAGGTTTTGTCGATCCTAAGAATGCTAACACGGTATGCAAGCTCCAGCGCTCCATCTATGGGCTGGTGCAAGCATCTCGGAGTTGGAACATTCGCTTTGATGAAATGATCAAAGCGTTTGGGTTTATGCAGACTTATGGAGAAGCCTGTGTTTACAAGAAAGTGAGTGGAGCTCTGTAGCATTTCTCATATTATATGTAGATGACATACTTTTGATGGGAAATGATATAGAACTTTTGGATAGCATTAAGGCCTACTTGAATAAGTGTTTTTCAATGAAGGACCTTGGAGAAGCTTCTTACATATTAGGCATCAAGATCTATAGAGATAGATCGAGACGCCTCATAGGTCTTTCACAAAGCACATACCTTGATAAGATATTGAAGAAGTTCAATATGGATCAGTCCAAGAAGGGGTTCTTGCCTGTGTTGGAAGGTGTGAAATTGAGCTCGGCTCATTGCCCGACCACGGCAGAAGATAGAGAAAAGATGAGTGTCATCCCCTATGCCTCGGCTATAGGGTCTATTATGCATGCCATGCTGTGTACCAGACCTGATGTAAACCTTGGCGTAAGTTTGGTAGGAAGGTGCCAAAGTAATCCCGGCATGGAACACTGGACAACGGTCAAGAATATCCTGAAGTACCTGAAAAGGACTAAGGATATGTTTCTCGTTTATGACAGTGACGAAGAGCTCGTCGTAAAGGGTTACGTCCACACTAGCTTCGACACAGATCTGGATGACTCTAAATCACAAACCGGATACGTGTATATTTTGAATGGTGGGGCAGTAAGCTGGTGAAGTTGCAAGCAAAGAGTCGTGGCGGGATCTACATGTGAAGAGGAATACATGGGATCCTCGGAGGCAGCACATGAAGCAATCTGGATGAAGGAGTTCATTACCGACCTAGGAGTTATTCCCAATGCGTTGGGGCCGATAACTCGCTTCTGTGACAACACTGGAGCCCTTGCCCTTGCCAAGGAGCCCAGGTTTCACAAGAAGACCAGGCACATCAAGCGTCGCTTCAACTCCATTTGTGAAAATATTCAAGATGGAGACATAGATATTTGCAAAGTGCATACGGATCTGAATGTCGCAGATCCGTTGACTAAACCTCTTCCGCGAGCAAAACATGATCAACACCAGAACTCTATGGGTGTTCGATTCATCACAATGTAACTAGATTATTGACTCTAGTGCAAGTGGGAGACTGTTGGAAATATGCCCTAGAGGCAATAATAAAATGGTTATTATTATATTTCCTTGTTCATGATAATTGTCTTTTGTTCATGCTATAATTGTGTTATCCGGAAATCGTAATACATGTGTGAATACGTAGACCACAACATGTCCCTAGTGAGCCTCTAGTTGACTAGCTCGTTGATCAATATATGGTTACGGTTTCCTGACCATGGACATTGGATGTCATTGATAACGGGGTCACATCATTGGGAGAATGATGTGATGGACAAGACCCAATCCTAGGCATAGCACAAGATCGTGTAGTTCATTTGCTAGAGCTTTTTCTAATGTCAAGTATCATTTCCTTTGACTGTGAGACCGTGTAACTCCCGGATATCGTAGGAGTGCTTTGGGTGTACCAAACGTCACAACGTAACTGGGTGACTATAAA
Source organism: Triticum dicoccoides (assembly GCF_002162155.2). Taxonomy (NCBI): domain Eukaryota; kingdom Viridiplantae; phylum Streptophyta; class Magnoliopsida; order Poales; family Poaceae; genus Triticum; species Triticum dicoccoides. The sequence goes on along the minus strand of NC_041383.1, from coordinate 531,001,466 downwards.
GGTATACTACAGGTATCTCCGAAAGTGTCTGTTGGGTTGACACGGATCGAGACTAGGATTTGTCACTCTGTATGACGAAGAGGTATCTCTGGGCCCACTCGGTAATGCATCATCATAATGAGCTCAATGTGACCAAGTGGTTGGTCATGGGATCATGCATTACGGTACAAGTAAAGTGACTTGCCGGTAATGAGATTGAACGAGGTATTGGGATATAGATGATCGAATCTCGGGCAAGTAACATACCGATTGACAAAGGGAATTGTATACGGGATTACTTGAATCCTCGACATCGTGGTTCATTCGATGAGATCATCGTGGAACATGTGGGAGCCAACATGGGTATCCAGATCCCGCTGTTGGTTATTGGCTGGAGAGCTGTCTCGGTCATGTCTGCGTGATTCCCAAACCCGTAGGGTCTACACACTTAAGGTTCGATGACGCCAGGGTTATTAGGAAGACTTGTATGTGATTACCAAATGTTGTTCGGAGTACTGGATGAGATCCCGGACATCAGAAGGAGTTCCGGAATGGTCCGGAGGTGAAGATTTATATATGGGAAGTTGTCATACGGTCACTGGAAAAGTTCGGGGGCATTTCAGTATTGTACCGGGGCCACCGGAGGGGTTCCGGGGGTCCACCGGCAGGGGCCACCTCTCTCGAAGGGCCTCATGGGCCGCAAAGGAAAGGGAACCAGCCCCTGGAGGGCTGCGCGCATTCCCCCCTTGGGCCCATGCACCTAGGGTTGGGGGGGAAACCCTAGAGGGGGCGCCCCCCTTGCTTGGGGGGCAAGCCCCCTCCCCTTGGCCGCCGCCCCCCCCTCTAGATCTCATCTAGAGGGGGCCGGCCCCCTTCCCCCTTCCCCTATAAATAGAGGGGTGAGGGGAGGGCTGGACATGACACAAAAGGCGCAACCCCTCCCCTCCCAACACCTCTCCTCCTCCATTAAGAGCTTGGCGAAGTCCTGCCGGAGTACTGCCGCTCAATCACCACCACGCCGTCGTGCTGCTGATTGGAGATCTCTTCCTCAACCTCTCCCTCCTCCTTGCTGGATCAAGGCGCGGGAGACGTCTCCACTCCATACGTGTGTTGAACATGGAGGTGCCGTCCGTTCGGCGCTAGGATCATCGGTGATTTGGATCACGACGAGTACGACTCCATCAACCTCGTTCTCTTGAACGCTTCCGCTCGCGATCTACAAGGGTATGTAGATGCACTCCTCTCCCTCTCGTTGCTAGATAACTCCATAGATTGATCTTGATGATGTGTAGAAAATTTTAAATTTCTGCTACAATCCCCAACAGTGGCATCATGAGCTAGGTCTATGCGTAGTTTCTATGCACGAGTAGAACACAATTTTGTTGTGGGTGTAGATTTTGTCAATTTACTTGCCACTACTAGTCTTATCTTGTTTCGGCGGCATCGTGGGATGAAGCGGCCCGGACCGACCTTACACATACGCTTATGTGAGACAGGTTCCACCGACTGACATGCACTAGTTGCATAAGGTGGCTAGCGGTTGTCTGTCTCTCCCACCTTAGTCAGATCGGATTCGATGAAAAGGGTCCTTATGAAGGGTAAATAGAAATTGGCATATCACGTTGTGGTTTTGACGTAGGTAAGAAACGTTCTTGCTAGAACCCTATTGCAGCCACGTAAAAACATGCAACAACAATTAGAGGACATCTAACTTGTTTTTGCAGCATATGCCTTGTGATGTGATATGGCCAAAAGGATGTGATGAATGATATATATGTGATGTATGAGATTGATCATGTTCTTGTAATAAGAATCACGACTTGCATGTCGATGAGTATGCCAACTGGCAGGAGCCATAGGAGTTGTCTTAATTATTGTATGACCTGCGTATCATTGAATAACGCCATGTAATTACTTTACTTTATTGCTGAACCGTTAGCCATAGTAGTAGAAGTAATCGTTAGCGTGACAACTTCATGAAGACACGATGATGGAGATCATGGTGTCATGCCGGTGATGATAATGATCATGGCGCCCCGAAGATGGAGATCAAAAGGAGCAAAATGATATTGGCCATATCATGTCACTATTTGATTGCATGCGATGTTTATCATGTTTTTGCATCTTATTTGCTTAGAACGACGGTAGTAAATAAGATGATCCCTCATAATAATTTCAAGAAAGTGTTCCCCCTAACTGTGCACCGTTGCAAAAGTTCGTTGTTTTGAAGCACCATGTGATGATCGGGTGTGATAGATTCTAATGTTCACATACAACGGGTGTAAGACAGATTTACACGTGCAAAAACCCTTAGGTTGACTTGACGAGCCTAGCATGTACAGACATGACCTCGGAACACAAGAGACCGAAAGGTCGAACATGAGTCGTATAGAAGATATGATCAACATGAAGATGTTCACCGATGATGACTAGTCCGTCTCACGTGATGATCGGACACGGCCTAGTTGACTCGGATCATGGATCACTTAGATGACTAGAGGGATGTCTATCTGAGTGGGAGTTCATTAAATAATTTGATTAAATGAACTTAATTATCATGAGCTTAGTCTAAAACTTTTGCAATATGTCTTGTAGATCAAATGGCCCACGCTAATGTTGCCCTCAACTTCAATGCGTTCCTAGAGAAAACCAAGCTGAAAGACGATGGCAGCAACTATACGGACTGGGTCCGGAACTTGAGGATCATCCTCAAAGCTGCCAAAAGAGCATATGTCCTAGATGCACCGCTAGGTGAAGCACCCATTTTCCCATCAACTCAAGACATTATGAACGCCTGGCAGTCGCGTAGTGATGATTACTCCCTGGTTCAGTGCGGCATGTTTTACAGCTTAGAACCGGGGCTCCAAAAGTGTTTTGAGCAGAACGGAGCATACGAGATGTTCCAAGAGATGAAAATGGTTTTCCAAGCTCATGCCCAGGTCGAGAGATATGAAGTCTCCAACAAGTTCTACAGTTGTAAGATGGAGGAGAATGGTTCTGTCAGCGAGCACATACTCAAAATGTCTGGGTTGCACAACCGCTTGTCTCAACTGGGAGTTAATCTCCCGGATGACACGGTCATTGACAGAATCCTCCATTCGCTCCCACCTAGCTACAAGAGCTTTGTGATGAACTACAATATGCAGGGGATGGTGAAAACCATTCCTGAGGTATTTTCAATGCTGAAATCGGCGGAGATGGAGTTCAAAAAGGAACATCAAGTGTTGATGGTCAATAAAACCACTAGTTTCAAGAAAGGCAAGAGTAATAAGAACTTCAAGAAGGACGGCAAGGGAGTTGCCACGCCCAGTAAGCCAATTGCCGGGAAGAAGCCAAAGCATGGACCCAAACCTGAGCGTGAGTGCTTTTATTGCAAGGGAAGCAGACACTGAAAGCGGAACTGCCCAAGTACTTAGCGGATAAGAAGGCCGGCAACACCAAAGGTATATGTGATATACATGTAATTGATGTGTACCTTACCAGTACTCGTAGTAGCTCCTGGGTATTTGATACCGGTGCGGTTGCTCATATTTGTAACTCAAAACAGGAGCTGCGAAATAAGTGGAGACTGGCGAAGGACGAGGTGACGATGCGCGTCGGGAATGGTTCCAAGGTCGATGTGATCGCCGTCGGTACGTTGCCTCTACATTTACCTACGGGATTAGTTTTAAACCTCAATAATTGTTATTTAGTGCCAGCTTTGAGCATGAACATTGTATCTGGATCTTGTTTAATACGAGATGGCTACTCATTTAAATCCGAGAATAATGGTTGTTCCATTTATATGAGAGATATGTTTTATGGTCATGCCCGCTGGTCAATGGTTTATTCTTAATGAATCTCGAACGTGACGTTACACATATTCATAGTGTAAATACCAAAATAAGTAAGGTTGATAATGATAGTCCCACATACTCGTGGCACTACCGCCTTGGTCACATTGGTGTCAAATGCATGAAGAAGCTCCATGCTGATGGACTTTTGGAGTCTCTTGATTACGAATCATTTGACACATGCGAACCATGCCTCATGGGCAAAATGACCAAGACTCCGTTCTCCGGAACAATGGAGCGAGCAACCAACTTATTGGAAATCATACATACTGATGTGTGCGGTCCAATGAGCGTTGAGGCTCGCGGAGGCTATCATTATGTTCTCACTCTTACTGATGACTTAAGTAGATATGGGTATGTCTACTTGATGAAACACAAGTCTGAGACCTTTGAAAAGTTCAAGGAATTTTAGAATGAGGTAGAGAATCAACGTGACCGAAAAATAAAGTTCTTATGATCAGATCGTGGGGGAGAATATTTAAGTCACGAATTTGGTACACACTTAAGGGAATGTGGAATTGTTTCACAACTCACGCCACCTGGAATACCTCAGTGTAACGGTGTGTCCGAACGTCATAATCGCACTCTATTGGATATGGTGCGATCTATGATGTCACTCACTGATTTACCGCTATCATTTTGGGGATACGCTCTAGAGACAACTACATTCACTTTAAATAGGGCACCGTCTAAATCCGTTGAGATGACACCATATGAATTATGGTTTGAAAAGAAACCTAAGCTGTCATTTCTAAAAGTTTGGGGATGCGATGCTTATGTCAAGAAACTTCAACCTGAAAAGCTCGAACCCAAGTCGGAAAATTGCGTCTTCATAGGATACCCTAAGGAAAAAATTGGGTATACCTTCTACCTCAGATCCGAAGGCAAGATCTTTGTTGCCAAGAATGGGTCCTTTCTGGAGAAAGAGTTTCTCTCGAAAGAAGTAAGTGGGAGGAAGGTGGAACTTGATGAAGTACTACCTCTTAAACCGGTAAGTAGCACAGCTCAGGAAGATGTTCCCATGGTGCCTACATCGACTGGAGAGGAAGTTAATGATGATGATCTAGGTACTTTGTATCAAGTTACTACTGAACTTCGTAGGTCCACAAGGACACGTTCCACACCAGAATGGTATGGCAACCCTGTCCTGGAAGTCGGGCCCATATTCCAACAAATGGCTAGAAGCCATGCAATCCGAGATAGGATCCATGTATGAAAACAAAGTATGGACTTTGACAGACTTGCCCGATGATCGACAAGCAATAGAAAACAAATGGATCTTTAAGAAGAAGACAGACGCGGATGGTAATGTCACCATCTATAAGGCTCGACTTGTCGCTAAGGGTTATCGACAAGTTCAAGTGGTTGACTACGATGAGACTTTCTCTCCCGTGGCGAAGCTGAAGTCCGTCCGAATCATGTTAGCAATTGCCGCATACTATGATTATGAGATATGGCAAATGGACGTCAAAACGGCATTCCTTAACGACTATCTTAAGGAAGAATTGTATATGATGCAGCCCGAAGGTTTTGTCGATCCTAAGAATGCTAACAAGGTATGCAAGCTCCAGCGCTCCATCTATGGGCTGGTGCAAGCATCTCAGAGTTGGAACATTCGCTTTGATGAAATGATCAAAGCGTTTGGGTTTATGCAGACTTATGGAGAAGCCTGCGTTTACAAGAAAGTGAGTGGGAGCTCTGTAGCATTTCTCATATTATATGTAGATGACATACTTTTGATGGGAAATGATATAGAACTTTTGGATAGCATTAAGGCCTACTTGAAAAAGTGTTTTTCAATGAAGGACCTTGGAGAAACTGCTTACATATTAGGCATCAAGATCTATAGGGAAGATCGAGACGCCTCATAGGTCTTTCACAAAGCACATACCTTGATAAGATATTGAAGAAGTTCAATATGGATCAGTCCAAGAAGGGGTTCTTGACTGTGTTGCAAGGTGTGAAATTGAGCTCAGCTCAATGCCTGACCACGACAGAAGATAGAGAAAAGATGAGTGTCATCCCCTATGCCTCGGCTATAGGGTCTATTATGTATGCCATGCTATGTACCAGACCTGATGTAAACCTTGCCGTAAGTTTGGTAGGAAGGTACCAAAGTAATCCCGGCATGGAACACTGGACAGCAGTCAAGAATATCCTGAAGTACCTGAAAAGGACTAAGGATATGTTTCTCGTTTATGGAGGTGATGAAGAGCTCGTCGTAAAGGGTTACGTCGACGCTAGCTTGGACACAAATCTGGATGACTCTAAGTCACAAACCGGATACGTGTATATTTTGAATGGTAGGGCAGTAAGCTGGTGCAGTTGCAAGCAAAGTGTCGTGGCGGGATCTACATGTGAAGCGGAATACATGGCAGCCTCGGAGGCAGCACATGAAGCAATCTGGATGAAGGAGTTCATTACCGACCGAGGAGTTATTCCCAATGCGTCGGGGCCGATGACTCTCTTCTGTGACAACACTAGAGCCATTGCCCTTGCCAAGGAGCCCAGGTTTCACAAGAAGACCAGGCACATCAAGTGTCGCTTCAACTCCATTTGTGAAAATGTTCAAGATGGAGACATAGATATTTGCAAAGTGCATACGGATCTGAATGTCGCAGATCCATTGACTAAACCTCTTTCGCGAGCAAAACATGATCAACACCAGAACTCTATGGGTGTTCGATTCATGACAATGTAACTAGATTATTGACTCTAGTGCAGGTGGGAGACTGTTGGAAATATGCCCTAGAGGCAATAATAAAATGGTTATTATTATATTTCCTTGTTCATGATAATTGTCTATTGTTCATGCTATAATTGTGTTATCCGGAAATCGTAATACATGTGTGAATACGTAGACCACAACATGTCCCTAGTGAGCCTCTAGTTGACTAGCTCGTTGATCAATGGATGGTTACGGTTTCCTGACCATGGACATTGGATGTCATTGATAACGGGATCACATCACTGGGAGAATGATGTGATGGACAAGACCCAATCCTAGGCATAGCACAAGATCGTGTAGTTCGTTTGCTAGAGCTTTTTCTAATGTCAAGTATCATTTCCTTTGACCATGAGATAGTGTAACTCTCGGATACCGTAGGAGTGCTTTGGGTGTACCAAACGTCACAACGTAACTGGGTGACTATAAAGGTATACTACAGGTATCTCCGAAAGTATCTGTTGGGTTGACACGAATCGAGACTGGGATTTGTCATTCCGTATGACGGAGAGGTATCTCTGGGCCCACTCGGTAATGCATCATCATAATGAGCTCAATGTGACCAAGTGGTTGGTTACGGGATCATGCATTACGGTACGAGTAAAGTGACTTGCCGGTAACGAGATTGAACGAGGTATTGGGATACCGACGATCGAATCTTGGGCAACTAACGTACCGATTGACAAAGGTAATTGTATACGGGATTACTTGAATCCTCAACATCATGGTTCATTCGATGAGATCATCATGGAACATGTGGGAGCCAACATGGGTATCCACATCCCGCTGTTGGTTATTGGCCAGAGAGCTGTCTCGGTCATGTCTGCGTGATTCCCGAACCCGTAGGGTCTACACACTTAAGGTTCGATGACGCCAGGGTTATTAGGAAGACTTTTATGTGATTACCGAATGTTGTTCGGAGTCCTGGATGAGATCCCGGACATCACGAGGAGTTCCGGTATGGTCCGTAGGTGAAGATTTATATATGGGAATTTGTCATACGGTCACCGGAATAGTTCGGGGGCATATCGGTATTGTACCGGGGCCACCGGAGGGGTTCCGGGGGTCCACCGGGAGGGGCCACCTCTCTCGGAGGGCCTCATGGGCCGCAAAGTAAAGGGAACCAGCCCCTGGAGGGCTGGGCACACCCCCCCTTGGGCCCATGCGCCTAGGGTTGGGGGTGAACCCTAGAGGGGGCACCCCCTTGCTTGGGGGGCAAGCCCCCTCCCCTTGGCGCCCCCCCCCTCTAGATCACATCTAGAGGGGGCCGACCCCCTTCCCGCTTCCCCTATAAATAGAGGGGCGAGGGGAGGGCTGCACACGAAACAGAAGGCGCAGCCCCTCCCCTCCCCAACACCTCTCCTCCTCTGTTAAGCGCTTGGCGAAGCCCTGCCGCAGTACTGCCGCTCCATCACCACCATGCCGTCGTGCTGCTGATTGGAGATCTCTTCCTCAACCTCTCCCTCCTCCTTGCTGGATCAAGGCACAAGAAACGTCTTCGCTCCGTACGTGTGTTGAACACGGAGGTGCCGTCCGTTCGGCGCTAGGATCATCAGTGATTTGGATCACGACGAGTACGACTCCATCAACCCCGTTCTCTTGAACGCTTCCGCTCGCGATCTACAAGGGTATGTAGATGCACTCCTCTCCCTCCCGTTGCTAGATAACTCCATAGATTGATCTTGGTGATGCGTAGAAAATTTTAAATTTCTACTACGATCCCCAACACATGAAACTCTTAGTAGACACCGAAGATTAACCAGATAGTAGATAGATACTATTGATAGCGGCCCCGATATGTACCCCACAACCATTGAAAAACTCAAGTTTGACCATTAGTTTGGAGCTGGCTCAGAGTCTAATCGGTGAACAGGATGATAAACTAGCATGTAATATTAAGCGATGCATAACGTAAGTAGACACGAAAGAGTGCGACCTCTCTTGCGGACCCGTGTAGTCCTCGAGGTCATCTGCTCGGTTGATGATGGTAATGCAGTTTTCATGGCTGCCAGCGGCGGGGAAGAAGATCTGAGGCAGCGAAAGATAGTCTGGAGGCCGGATCCCTGCTGTGCTGGACCCTTCTATCGTTGGAGCAGCTGAGCTGGGGTGGACGACGGCGCAGGAGGAGCGGGACAAACCACACAAGGTTTTCTTTGATAACTATCTATAAGAGAAGTAATTCTGTAAGGGCTCGTTTGAATTGGAGGATTCCAACAATGCAGGGATAGGAAATAGACATGAATATGATAGGAATGCACGTGCAAAATAGAGAATTTAAAAACACAGGATTTCTGCCAATCTGGGTGTTTGATTCACAACAATTGAAAGATCACAGGATGCAAAGAAGCATGGTGAGATTAAGTCAAACCACAAGAAAATGTACGGTTATAATGCTATTATGCTACTATCTCTTAGTCTTGTGCTTCATGAATAGGAATTTGAAAAGGAGGACAAGTGAAAATTAACATTCCTACATTTTTTCTTTCAAGGAGACACTACAGGAACAAATCCGTGTGCTCAGTGGACAATATATATAACATGTAGAGTAAAAAAGAGATGCAACAAGTGTACAACCTCTTTGGCGAAGCCATGTCAATCTCACCGTGATTGGGTTGGACGGTGAGGATGGTCCGGTTGACTTTGCTGTCGGAGGAGGGGAAGAAGATCTTAGGCGTCTGGAGATGGAGCCCAAGGTACTGCTCCGCTGTGATGGAGGGTTTCGTCGTTGGAGCAGCTCCGGTGAGTTGTACGATGCCGAGGCTGAAGCAGGACAAGAGAGACAATGAACAACGTTAACCTGAGTGGAATTTTAATAGCATCTCCAATACATGACGTAAAATACATAACCACAAAGTGCTAGATGTAAAATACATCAGCCGCTCATCTCTGAACTTAACTGTCGAAATTGAACTTAACTATCGAAACTGAACTTAACTGTCGAAACTGAACTTAACTGTCGAAACTGAATTTTGCTGTCGAAATTGAATTTTGCTGTCAAAACTGAACGCACTAGCAAGGTGAAGCTACACATCGGTCGACTGACTTTTTCATCTTTGGTCAGTCGATTTTGCAGCCATTGGATACGAAATCAAGGGCCTGTGGTTCATCTTCAACCTCCACCCCCTGAGCCGCCAACCACCACCGGCCAAACAGCAGCCCCCTGCCGCCCGCGGCTGGCGGTGCGCCGCCCCGCCTACCCCGAAAACACTCCCCACCGCCGGCCCGCCGCCGCCCCGGCCATCCCTCTAGGCCCCCCCCCGTGCCGAGCTTTTTCTCCGCTGATCCACACGCCACCGCCCCG
>NC_041383.1:530977105-530991214 GCF_002162155.2 Triticum dicoccoides | reverse complement strand
CGCTGCGGCTGGTTCTTCCTTCACCCCGGCGAGCCCCCCCACCCCCTAAAAATCGACTGACCCAAAAGTCGATTCAGTCGACTGAAGTGTAGCTAAATCGGAGCAGCATCGCAAGCAAGAGCAAGAGCGAGAGCAGCAGCGCGAGCAAGAGAAATAGCAAGAGTAGACCAGGCAGGGGACCGAGAGCAAGAGAAGAGTAGCAACTCGAGCGAGAGCTAAAGCAGCAGCAGCTCCTACTGATGTGGACGTCGTCACCGAGGGAGCGACGCCGTGGAGGAAGTGGCCGGCGACGCTGCCATGGATGGAGCCGCGCCGTGTCGGCTTGGGACCGAGCGCTAGCAGCACCGTGAGATCGAATCAAGAAGAAAATACAGTGATTAGTGTACAACCTCTTTGGTGGCACCGATTAGGCCGCAGCTTCATTCGAGGAAACGGTGATGATGATGCTCTTCCGGTGGTGCAGGTGAAGACGGCGGTGTGGGAATGGAGGTGGCGCGAAAGACGAGGGGAATGTCGGGGCAGCTCCTTGGAGGTAGAGGACGGGGTGGCTGAACCGGTAGGACGATGAGATCGATGACGGATCCTCATCCGGTACGGTGGATGAGGGACGTCGAGGTGTTGCTGTGGACGACGTCGTCGGGGAAGAGGCTCCGGCTGGGTGGCGGACAGAGCAGGGTGTGGGGTTTCGTCGCGGGTTTTCACGGCCTCGGTGTATGAATGGGTGGGCGGATGGGATGGCAGTGGGGAACCATGGCTTAGAGACGCGCTTGTCCGAAATGTGGGGTAAGTTATGAAAGTACCGCCACCAATTTGAGGTGGTTCTTTTGGTTCAGGGGTACCACGGGCATTTTGCGTGTCAGGATTTCACAGGAGGTGGGAGTTTTCGCGCGCGTTGTAATTTCGGAATAGCAAGGCGCGGGTTGAGATGGAGGGAGTTGTAGGAGCACAACGAGACGAAGATATATCTTAAATATTTCGGGCTAACAAGGCGCGGGTTGAAATTTCCGGACAAGCCTAACGTGTACTGTACCAAATCAATGCGCGCTACAAATGTCATTCAAAACTTTGAATTCATGTTATGTTCAATTAAAATATTTCGCTACGTGTATAATGCATGCAACCTACTACTCAAATGAACGTTTTAGTGCATTCCAAACGTATATACTACCGCTTCAATGTGAATTAAATTTGAATTTGTTTCTCTATTTGAATAAGATCTACAGTAATGATTGTTGTGAAGTCAAAGCATTTGAATTCGTTTCTCTGTTTTAATAAGATCTACAATCATCATTATTGTCAAGTTAAACCATCGTTTGTGTATTATCTTCACAACACACCACATGATTAGTCTCGAGTTACATATGAACTATGTGTACTATATGAACTCGAACTAGATTTTTTGAATCCACTTTATTTTGATTTCAAATCACATTACATTTCTAGCTCTAGCTAGATCTTCATAATCTAAACCATGTATCATATGTATAATGTGTTTATCACATTATGTATGGTGCCCCGCCCCCTACGCCTACAAGTATTTAGATGTGAGTTGCAAACACCACACATTACCACAAATTTTCAAATAAAATGTGAGAATGTTCAATATATAGTATTGTTTAGATTGTTCGATATTTAGTTGTAAGCTGCAAACGCCACACATTATCACAAATTCAAATAAAATGTGAGATTGTTTGATGTATAGTATGGTTTAGATTGTTCGGCATTTAGCTGTGAGTTGCAAACGCCATGCATTATCACATTATGGTATAACATGTGCACAACACGTGTATCACCGCTATATTCATGCATGCAATGTTTAAAACACTATGATCTCCTATTTAAATATATGAATCCGCTTTCATATCAAATTATGATCTTTGTTAGTCTCTTACACCCACACAATCCTCTAACCTTTGTATCTACCACTAGCTTTCTCTCGTGCATGCACACGCCCTCCTCGCCCTCCCCCTCCCTCGGCATTCTATCCACCAGGCACATTCATTTTTTTTCTTTAGGTTGTTCTCCCAGAGCCTCCACAACTCCTTTCCGACACACACCGATCGATAAACCTCTCCAGCGATGCCTGCCTACAACATACACACACACCTTCAATCTCCTCCTTTATGTGTCCTTGCCTCGTGTCTCTCATACAGTCAGACACACGTGTAAACTCTCGCCCCTCTTTTCATCGATCTCGCAACCGCACACTCCTCCCCCATCTAGCTAGTAGTTGGGCCTCTCGCACTACCTCCTAGCTCCATTCTCTCTGTCTATCCGTCTCGCTGGGCCTTATTTGCCTCTAACAAATGGACGTACACCGACCGATCTCTCGCTATACATATAGCTAGCTAGGTCCTTATAACTCGTTTTTACCCACACGTCGATCGACCTACCTCATTAGTTGTGTCTCTCCCTTCCTCAGACAGACAACAATTGATCTACCGATCTAGTTAGGTTTGCTTACCAAACACATGGTTCCCCTTCATCATCCATGGATGCGTCCCAACAGATCTATCACGCATAGGCACACATAGAAACACATCCCCACTCTTATTGATAACATTGTAGTTCCACCCTCAGTTTGTCTAGTAGGCCTCTCCCACCATCTCTGAGAAGCAACTCCATCACCCATCCAGCACTCTACCCCTCTCCCTCCCTCTCCCTCCCTCTCTCTCTCCTCTCTCTCTCTGTTCCATCATATTTCCCGTCCTTCAGTTATGTATGGATGTCGACCGATCTCCCTCAAGACATAGCTGGGTCTCTCCTTCTCAACACATATACGAGTCGTTCTACCTCTGTAGTTAGGCCTCTGCCTACCCCTCCCCCCACCCCATCCCTCCCACACATACGGATACATCGAGCGCTCTAGTCATGTCTCCCTGCCACACACAAACTTGACATGTGCCCTCTAACGTTCCGGTAGGCCAGTCGCCCTATATCTTTGACTTGCACACACACACACACACACAATTTCGATGGCTCTCTTCATCGATCTCGCACCCACCCACTTGATCCTCTCTTTGGCTCTATCGATAGCTATATAGACCCCTCCCTCTCTTCTCGTGGATTGCCTGACCCTCTATGTATGATATGGATACACCTCCATTTCACACACATTGCATGCAAAATTTTGTTTGAGATGTCATCGACACATATTCCCACAAATAATTCATGAAATCAACCCCCACCTCACCCCCACCCCCACCCCAAAACAAAAAACACTCACGAACACGGTTTTTATCTCTCACACACACCCACGTAGGTGGGGGACGTGCACGAAGAGAAGAGGTGCATGCACGGCGCATGTACTCCCGTCTCTTTCCCAACCACACCCGCGCGGGTACACAGTGGAGCTCATTTCTGTACGAAAAGGCAGCCCACATGGTAATTTGGTACATGTACTAGTTGTCCACTTGGTGGAGGGAGGATCATCTACCACGGGTGAACAAACAAATTGTGACTTGACGTGTTATGTTAAAAAAGAGGCAAACCATGTGGGGCCTACCTTAGAGGCAAGGCTCTATACACTGGAGTACTTTTGATGTGTCCCATCAACTTGTAGAACAAGGAGAAGCTTGCTTAGTACACCGTCTCCCCCGCCCACGGGCGCGGTGGCTTGTAGGATGAGGTGAAGCTTGCTCCGCCTTACGCCCGCTCCCTCACCCATGCGCGCGGTGGCTCGCAGGACGAGGAGAAAAAATTACTACTCCCTCCGTTTACTCCTCGTCCCTACTACCTTGGTTATAGAGATTATATCATATTGTTTGGAATATATATGTCCTTTAATAGATTTCAATATGAACTACTAGTACATACTCCAAACACTGATGTATATAGACGTATTTTAGAGTGTAGATTCACTCATTTTTCTCCGTATGTAGCACTCCCCCTCGCCCCTCGACCCTCGCCCACGTGGTGGCCGTGCAACAATTCATTCGGTCTCATATAGCCAGAACGATATATACTGCACTACCATTATTGCTCGATTTCCCGAAGAGGCGAAGAGCCAATCGCAAGGTTAATATTTTGGAGATGCCAAGCGCAAGGTTATAGGAGAACGAGTAGTAGGTGCCGCGTCATTTATAAATAAAGTTTTTTTTTGTTCAGTGGCACGTACGCAATATGATAGGTTCATATGGAGAGAAAAGGAAACCGCTCCACTATATACATAGTCAGGACGGGCCAGCCTACACGGTTGCTTGCTGGGGTTGCTCTCTTCACACTCTCTCGCACAAAATGACTGTGGCCACATCTCTAACATCCCGGCGGATCATGTCCGCTTGGGGAAGGGGTGGATGATTAGTGTAGATGTGGTGGCCGTCGCCGACGATGAAAACCCACTGTCGGCACGTCCCGATCAGGGGTCCCCGTAGTTCTCTCTCACAAAGCCGGTGAGGTTGCCTTCGTCCCTTGCTCACTGCCGCGACGTGGGCAGTTGCCGCCTCCCGCCACCCTCCTCAAGGTTGAGCTACGTCCCTCAGGTACAACTCCCTTTACAGCCGGCTTGCACCACTGCTCCAACTGCCCACATCACTCCCTGTGGATATTTCTCTACTTCTTTGCCCCGCACATACCTGTACTGGCTTCTACGTACTGTATTTGTGATGAGTTTATGTCTCATCAATTAGTCCCAATAATCCTATTCTAATCACGCTTCTTCAATTTCTTTGCCACAGGGATGCTCATCTCAATTTTGGTGAAACTGCACAAAATGATCCGATGGTCAAAAGGTTGCAAACTTCATTTATTAGGAATCTCGAACGTTGCCAGTAAATTGAAGCCTGGTCAGGGTTCACGGTTCAAGGGCTAGGGACTGCATGGATCGTTTTTTTCTTTAGCTGCCTCTGTTCCAAAATAAGTGTCAACTTTAGTAGTAGTACAACTTTGTACTAAAGTTTGCACAAAGTTGAGACACTTATTTTGGAACGGAGGGAGTACATATTTGCTATGATCTGTCAATCATTGAGATGCAATAGCATGCATGTTAGTCTCCTTTGTATTTGATGAAATGTTGCAGCGGGCAACCTTGGACGCAAGATACATGTAGCAGAAGCTGGAAGCTTCATAGCATTGTACAAATTTATCTCGCTGATAAATTACAGTACGTACTATACTAGTACTTCCTCCATTCCTAAATATAAGTCTTTGTAGAGATTTCACCATGAACCACATGCGGATGTGTATAGATGCATTTTAAGTGTAGATTCATTCATTTTGTTCCGTATGTAGTTCACCTAGTGGAATCTCTACAAAGACTTATCTACTAGTAATAGCTAGGCCCCACTACTAGGAATTCTCTATCCTCTCCTTGAGCCACATCATCAAAATTTATGTAGCCATTAGATGAAGTAAATTAGTCCATAATAGCCGTCTGATCTAGACGTTGAGAGGCTCCACACTAAGCCACATGCAAGCATGCAGAAATACCGTGGCACATGCATGTGAGTGGGTTTTAAATCACATCAACATGTCTGCATGGAAGGATGCACCGGTAGCATGCATGCAAGTGAGCTTTTAAGTCCCATTAACATGTCAAAAAGAAAAATATAATCCCATTATGCAGTAGGAGTTGGCTGATCTTTTTTCTTACGTGGGATGATTTAAATGATGATGGGAGTTTATTTAGTTTGGCTACCACATTTTTCATGCGGTTATAGAGTTTTTTTAGTTCTATGAAATTGATAATTTTGCGCAGAGAGATATACCGCTGTTCCGCGGCAACGCGCGGGGACTCATCTAGTAATATTTAGGAATAGAGGGAGTACTATGTAAAGAGTTAGGTGTCGCACGGTGATAGTGTGAGGTGGGCCATGTAATCACTGAGCCTGCGTGTTTTCACTGCTCTTGCACGCCTCCGCTGTAAGAATGGAGAAAATTGTAATCTAGTAGTAGTAGTACCTCCTTTCGCCGAAAGCGTGGGACATCCAGTAGTCCTACCACCTCAGTAATAAAGACCAATGAGCCGTCAAATCACATAGACCCAGCAGTAAGTTGGACGGACGAAGCAACCATCACTCTTGCGCAAGTGAGAGGTCGTGTCCGCTCTGCCCGAGCATGAATGCAGCACCGATTCTTTGGAGCGGCGCTGACCGTTTCGGGCTAGAAGCGCGCGCGGGCGATGGAGGGGCTTTGGGTGGGCCAGGCTGGTCAGAAGCGGGCATGGCAGCTGTCCGCATGTCCCTACCGGACACGCCCGGAAACGAGAGGATGCACCGACTCTCGCGGCTAAAATCGTACAATACACACCATCTCTCTATAGGAGTAGGTCGATCTGTCGCTCTCTCTAACACACACATGCTGTTAAACACACACACACACACACGCACACGCATGCACCTTGGTCCCGTTGCACCTTCTAACGTGACTTATTACACCTAGACGGAGGGAGTAGTAAGTATACTAGATACGGTGGCACACTGACTTAAGTCGAATACAAGTGCCCAAAATTTGTGTGCATGTTATAATAAGGATTCACTTAAAATAGTATGTGAGCGAACAGAGGGATCAATTGGACAGTGTTCCCGAGCAGTAGCGAGATGTGTGAGGTAAGATACACCGCTAGTGCTTTTAATTTTCTTATTAATTTGTTTGTTTCACCCTCTGACTGGTGGGACCCAACGTACTACATGGAGAGAGGTAAGGTGACTAAGGCTGCATTATTTCTGCACCACTGTGGATAGTCTTACTACCAAAGCCACATGGCACGATTATGATTGAAATCCCAATGACTCCCCCCACAAAAAAACACGGCATGCTTGTCACACAAATGCAGGAATGTATAAAAGGTTATTTTCCTCTCATTGAACATAATGGGAGGGTTGTGTAGCTGGTTAGCCTGTTCGCTCATCAGACTTGAGGTCTCAGGTTCGATAACTACACTTGAGCATAATTTGTGCCAGGAGGATTCTTTGACTGGTCAAAATGTTTTCTAGGATTTGCACGCTTCACACTCTCTCTCCAGTATATATATACACGCTGGAGCCTCAGCGCTTGTAGTTGCTCTCTTCACACTCTCTCGCCCTCTCTAGATCTAAACAAGACTTCGTTGGCCTCTCTCTCCCCTCACTGCTGCTCAAAGAGCCGGCAGGATCCGTCCGCCAGGAAGGGAAGGAGGCTTAACGTTGTCGCCGTTGGCGAGGGAGGGAATCCACTACCGGCGCAGTTGTTCACTTTCCACCCAGCGGCGGCGCGGGAGGGCCTCCGACCCCTTCTTCTTCGCCATCGTCCCGTCGCCCACCGAACCACACCCCAAGAACCTTAAGGTATAATTTACTCACTCCACATGCATTGCTCTAGCTGCATGTATACCATGAATCTAGGACGTGGTTCAAAGAGGAAAGGAGTGGGATAAGTTGTATATAGCATGAATCAAGGACGTGGTTCAAAGAGGAAATGAAGGGGGAAAGTTGTATAGCATGAATCTAGGATGTGGTTCAAAGAGGAAAGGAAAGGGGGAAAGTAGTGCGGAAAGTTGTATCGCATAAATCTAGGACGTGGTTCAAAGAGGAAAGGAAGGGGCGAAAGTACTAGCTCAAAAAGGAAAGGAAGGGACAAGGCTGTAGAGTTTGAGCAGGACTAGATTTGCTGCGCTCACATAGGAAAATGTGTCTAAAGATAACAAAACTGGGACCAACACAAATATGCTCCTTGGTTGTTTGTTCTTTTTTGCAACAGACTGTGCATGACCACAGTACATCGGTAGATGCACATGGTGCTGGTGTGTCCACTATCCCGTGCAACTCATTAGCTGTTGTTAATCCAAGGCCCTGTTTGGTTAAAAACTCCCTAGTCCCTACCTACTTGGTTCCAGGGACTAAACATGGACTAGAGGTTATTAAATGACATGCTAAAAGACCATGTTACCCCTAGTAATGAACTAATAGAGACAAGGTGCGATGCGTGGCAGGGGCAACTATTGGAAAAAGTCCCAAAAACACTCCCTCGGGGTCTTCTTTCTTTAGTCCCAAATGCCCACTTTTAGTCCCTAAAAGTCCCTCCTATTTGGTTTAGATGGGACTGACACGGAGTTTTTTTAGTCCCTACACCAAAATGTCCCTGTAAACAAACACCCTCTAATAATGCCGCTGGAAAATTGATGCAATGCCACAGTTAAAAGCAAATTACATGTTTAACGAATTTTATTGTTAATATAATCTCTATGTTAATATTAATCAATGCCACCGTTTGAGAAATGCTACTGTCTTGCTTTCTTTCCCATTTAGATAAGGTAGATGCTTCTTTTTGTGGGCTTCTGTGTCATCCACCATTATTGACCACTAATTGTTTCCTTTGCACCTCTGTGTAGGGTTATCTACTTCACCTCGTTGCCATTGTGAACTTTTGTTGCACTGCACAAAACACTTTTGTTTTAAGAGTGTTTTGTGCAGTTCAACCAAAATGTCACACTGACAACGTTGCTTGATTGCTTGATCTTAGTGGAACTACACAAGAGGAGATCTTACTTCCTATCCGTTAAGGCAAATTTGGTTCATATCTTCTTCTTGTGAGTTGTTTGAATTCCGCATCATGAGAGGTCAGTACTAGCCTTCTTTTACATGATTATGCAGTGTGCTTTCATATGTTGTGCTACTTGTACGATAATGTTGCTTGATTTTAGTGAACTGCACAAATGAAGACAAGACTTCCAATCTGTATGTGCACCGTAATATCCCATTGAGGTAAGATAAGGATATTTCACAACTACTGGCCTGTATTTTGCCACTTTCATCAGAAAATTAAGTTTAGTACTATACTTGTGCTCCCTAATTGACATGCCAAATCTTACATTGAAGGCGAAGCTTGTCTGTTATTGAACCAAGTGATGAAGGGGAAGAACAAGCGGAAGAAAAACAAAAATCAACTCCCGGTGCTGTAATGAAGCACTGGAACTGTGATGACACAAGTAATGATATAGTTTTGCATCTTAATTTATTGCTATGGCTGGAACAAGCAATTGTTTTGCCACTGATTTGATGCCACTCTTAATGTAATACTTAATTATCTCTACTTGTGCAAACAGGGATCTTCTTTGAAGATACCACATATTTTAGTGGAACTGCACAAGAAGATGTTGGAAACATTAAACTAATCAAGGAGTATATAGTAAGCATGGCCACCACCGTAGATAGCAACAGATGGTTCCGGAGAAGTGCTTCATCTGTATGCTCTACACAATAAGCCTCCTGACAAAGGTTGGTACTCGCCCACTGATTTCATCCATATGATTGAGCTTTGTCATCTCTATTGGTGTTGTGCTACTGTTTATATAATGTCATGAAAAAGTGGTATTGTCCTTGAGAAGTGCTTCATCTGTGCTGTTTTAAATATTTCCTTTCCTTTTTTTCGAGCAAACAGGGATGCTAGCATTTAGTAGTCCTCTTGTCTTTGCACAATAGGGTCATCTTCCTCTGAAGAAGAATATGGAGTACGTGAAGTGACTAGTTCCGATTATGCTAGGATGAAGAAGCCCTGTCTATCTTCTCATCAGAAGGAGCAGTTGAAGGATAGTTACATTACTCCCCACAAGACCAAACTAACTTCAGCTCAGAAGGACTAACAAATCTCCATTTTTTTGCTGTGATGCGCGAGTACAATGTTCTAGGATTCTTTCTGGTGAGTTCCATTTTTCTAAAAGTGTGCTCTACATGGACCATGTATGTGCCTGTTGAAACTATCAATTCATAGTACAGTTTGCTTTATACTAATCACTTTTTTGTATTTGCGCAAACAGGGGTGCTCAGCTTGATTTCAATGGGAACTGCACAAAATGTTCATGAATACATCGAGTCATTCATTTCCACTAGAAGAAAGGAGGTGCCGATAAGTTCAAGGCGTTGCAACATATAAGGGCGAAATCATACAAGCTACGCGCGAATTTGGTTTATTTTGGTGGAACTGCACAAAAAGAACAACTGGTTTATTTAGCACGAGGTGCCATGTCAATGTCCGAACTGATGGCAAACCCTGCCCATTCCACAATCGTAGGCATTTGATATTTTGGAATGGGAAAACCTTGTCAAATTTTTCTCATTGATTTTAGCAAGACATGCGTTTGATATTTTCAAATGGGACGCCCTTTGCTGTCAGCAGTGTCGATCAATTTTTCTTTATTCTTTAGTTGTGAAGTAAATGTTGCCTCTGACATGTGATTCACTGAGATGCATAATCATCGATTGTTTTGAATGTTCTCTATGAATTGCCAGGCTTGTGTGTTTGATTGCAATGTACAAAAACGCTAAAAAGTTGCTCAAACTCTTTGTACTCCTTCTATTCCTTTTTGCTTTCCACATTGTGAAAGTGCATACTTTTTTATATAATATTGGTCAAAGTAGAGATACTTTGACTGCAGACAAAACTTGTATGCATACTAGAAAGGACCGGAGGGAGTACATGTGAAACTGCTGCAAACGAGGTGATCACCCTGGGAATAATGCTAGTACGTATTGTTTTGCATGTTCATCCAATGCCAGTGATACAGGAATTCGAACTAATCAAAATAAATTCATTCATACACGGTCGGATTTCATATAAACATGCCGGATTTCATTACATTTCATACATTCTTCAACTAAAAAGGGGTGCACTGGAGGTATAAGTAATTAACCGAAGCTACCCACCTGTGTCCCGCTGAGCCGAACAGAAGCTTCAGTGACTTAACTGCAGGAGCAGTTGCGTAACTAACATGTGGCCTGTTGGGCCCACGTGTCAGTCAGCCAACTGCACCAGCAGTTAAGTAGAAGCAGCGTTCTTCTCCAGCGCAGCTCTCCGACTCCATGTCGCCGCCAAGAAGCTAACCAGCCATCAATGGTCAACCCGCCTAACTTGGCTTCAACCGGAGGGTAGCAGCGGTGGCCTTACTTGGACCTGAGCGGCGGTGACCCACCGTGTTCTACTCTTCCTTGTTTTCTGTGTGGCACGGCCTCGTTGGCAGCGAGGCGGGGCCTCGGCGGAGCCGGCGATGTCCTCTGTCCCGTTGCCGGCGGCGCCTCAGCGGAGCGGTGAAAATCCTCCCCCACGTTGCCGGCAGGGTGGGGCCTCGGCTGAGCCGGCGATGTCCTCTGCCTCGTTGTTGGCGGGATAGGGCCTCGGCGGAGCCCGCGGTGTCCTCTGCCTCATTGTTGGCACCACGGGGCCTCGGTGGAGTAGGACCTCGTCGACGCCAGCAGAGCGGGGACTCGTCGGAGCCGGCATTGTCCTCTGCCTCGTCCTCGGTCTCGCCAAACAGCGCCTTGCCTGCTTCATCGCCCTCTTTGCTAGCCTTTTCGTAGGCGGCCGCAGCCTCTGCCACCCGCATGCGGTACCACCAGTGCTCGAGGCGGCCCTTGCGGGCGGAGCGGTACGAGTCGAGCAGCGCCTCCTGCTCCGCCCACTCCGCCGCGATCTGCTCCTCCGCCTACAGGTGCTCCTGGAGGAGATGGTGGTTGTAGGCGGTGTCGGTGAGGGAGTCCTGGATAAGGGGGTATCCGGATAGCCGGACTATGTACAACATCTGGACTATTGAAGCGTGAAGATACAAAGACTCAAGACTTCGGCCCGTGTACGGATGGGACTCTCCTTGGCGTGGAAGGCAAGCTTGGCGATCTGGATATTGTGTTTCCTTGTTACCGACTCCATGTAAACCCTAGCCCTCTTCGGTGTCTATATAAACCGGAGAGGTTGGTCCTTAGAAGGCCGATCACAATTACAATCATACCATCATAGGCTAGCTCTTAGGGTTTAGCCTCTACGATCTCGTGGTAGATCTACTCTTGTACTACCCATATCTTCCATATTAATCAAGCAGGAAGTAGGGTTTTACCTCCATCAAGAGGGCCCGAACCTGGGTAAACATCCGTGTCCCTTGCTTCCTGTTACCATCAGCCTAGACGCACAGATCGGGTCCCCCTACCCGAGATCCACCGGTTTTGACACTGACATTGGTGCTTTCATTGAGAGTTCCTCTGTGTCGTCGCTGTGGGGCTCGATGGCTCCTTCAATCATCGTCAACGACACGGTCCAGGGTGAGACTTTCCTTCCCAAACAAACTTTCGTGTTCGACGGCGTCGCACCGCGGGCCAATTCGCTTGGCCATCTGGAGCAGATCGACAACTACGCCCCTAGCCTCCAGATCAGGTTCGGAAGCCTGAACTACACGACTGACCTTCGCGGAGACTTGATCTTCGATGGATTCGGGCCTGCACCAGGAGCACTGGACAGTCACGACGGGCATGGCTTTGACCTGCTATCGGACAACACTCGGAATATTACCCCTACAGTAGCCCCGGACTCAAATCCGAAGAGGGCTGCATAGCCTAAGGACGGAGGGCTAGACTTCGTCCCGCAGGCTGCACACTCATCGGCGGTGGAGCTGAACACGGGTCTCACCTCTGTGGTGGCCTGTGACGTTGGACCCCGTTTTTGTATCCGGTTGTTGGTTCCAGTCCATGCACTCTCGAGCCAACCGAGCCAGGTTGGGCTTCGATAATGGAGTTCACTGCTGCAGATATCTTCCAGCACTCGCCCTTTGGCGACATGCTGAACTCATTAAAAACTCTCTCTTTGACAGAAAATCTCGGGCTGAACTATGTCCGGCTGGAGTGGGAAGCAGGCGACGAGGAAACTCGTTACCCACCCACCACCCACTTAATAGCCACGGTCGATGATTTAACCGACATGCTCGACTTCGACTCCGAAGTCATCGACTGTATGGACGACGATACAGGAGAAGATTTAGAATCTATGGGGTGCCGGACTTCCGCCCCGTCACACGACATATACATGGTGAAAATGCCCAAGAAGGACAAAGGCGACAAGCCGGAAGATAAAATCCCCAGGCAAAAGCCAAAGCGACGGCGCAGACGCTGTTCCAAGTCCAACAATAGTAAAGATAGCGGCAAGAGCGCCAGAAGGATCGATACTCGGTCAAACCCGAAGGCAACAACGACCATACAGAACCAGTGATGGAGCAGGACGAGCCAGGTCACGCCGAACACAGTTCAGAGCAGATGCCCGAGGACAATGATCCAGAGGGACGATATCATCAAACCGGCCCAGGACAAGAAGACAGTCCAGACGATGATGAATTCATCATTCCGAAAGAACACGTGGAACGAGATAACCTCCACAGAAAGCTTATGGCCACAGCGATAAGTCTAAAGAAGTAGAAGCAACGGCTTAAAACCGCGCAGGATATGCTCAATCATAGATGGAATAATGTCACATCCCTAGTTTCTGGCATTGCTCTAGGCTAGCTTCATGTGTGCATCATGTCTATATTTTTGAAACTTGAATTGAGGAATATTGGAAGCCTCAAAACCCTAAATAAAAGAGGGGCAAAAACCCTAGAAATCTCATTCATTGCTCCAAAAGGCTCTTCTTAAATGTTTGATAATTTTTGGTTAGGGTTCTGGTCCCAACCAAAATATTGAACATTTTTAAGGATTTATTTTTGGGACTTTGGATTTAATTCATTAGCTATTTGAATTTGAATTATATTCATATAATTAGAATATAATTTCAAATACCCCCTGAAATATTTTATAAGCTTTTGGAAAAGTCCATCTAGCAATATAAAATATTCAGAGGAGCTTTGGCATTGTTTGAATTATTATTTTAAAATTCAAAACAGTGGCAAAATAATTTAAATAAAACAAAAACAGAAGAAAAATATAAAACAGAATGTAAATAAAAGCAGAGAGCAGAACCACCTGGACTTACCTGTGAAGCCCACCTGGTGGCCCAACAGGACCGGCCCAGCTAGGCCCAGCCCACCTCCTCCTCACTCCTACTGTCTTCAACCTCCTGCCAGTGGGCAGGAGGGCGTGTGCCCATGGCGCGCCAGCACGCGCACGGCCACCGACGGCCACCTCCTGCTTGCCGCTTCGCCCTGGACTCTCCTGGCATCGCCACGCACCCCCCCGGGCCCCTCTCGCTCTCCCTCGCCCTCATCCTCTCCCCTGGACCCCTCTCTCTCGCCACC
Organism: Triticum dicoccoides; assembly: GCF_002162155.2. Classification (NCBI taxonomy): domain Eukaryota; kingdom Viridiplantae; phylum Streptophyta; class Magnoliopsida; order Poales; family Poaceae; genus Triticum; species Triticum dicoccoides. The sequence goes on along the minus strand of NC_041383.1, from coordinate 530,977,257 downwards.
GAACACGCCCATCGCCGCCATTTGCCGTTGCCGCGACCACCGCCACCCCCTCTCCTCTCCGACGCGCTCCCGAGCTCCGCCACGACGTCGTCGTCCTCTCCATCGAGTCACGCGGCGCCAGAAGCTCTGCTGCATCTCCAACGCCGCCGTTT
>NC_041383.1:530910029-530976756 GCF_002162155.2 Triticum dicoccoides | reverse complement strand
AAGAGCACGGGCTACCTCCTGGTGGCCTTCGCGCGCCCATCCTTTGCCTGTAGCTCAACTCCGGCGAGCCTCCGCCGTTGATTTGGTTGTCGCCGGCCGAACTCCGGCGAAGTCGACGTGGCACTGTCATTAGTCGCTAATGACTCCGCTAACTAGCCCTCTCTCTCACTGACATACGGCCCCCACTGCCTAATTAACTTAGTTTAGCTCCTGTTTAGTTTTAACTAACCCCGGTGGCCCACGCGTCAGTGTTGACTACGCTGACGTGGCCGTTGACTTGGGCCCACCTGCCAGCGACCTAAACGAGCCCTAAGTCACTGACTAATGGGACCCCCTGGTCAGGTTTGACCCGGGGCAGCCCTGTTGACTTGCTGATGCAAGCATGACGCAGTGCTGATGTCATAACTCATTTTCTGGATTTAATTTAATTCTGAAATTTCAGAAAATGCCCTAAACTTCAATAAATCATAGAAAATTAACCGTAACTCCAAATTAAATAATTTATATATGAAAAATTATCAGAAAAATTCAAGGAATCCATCTGTACCATTTTCATGCATGTTAGAACAACTTATAGCTGCTGTTTAGCACAAATCAATTAAATGGCATTTGAATAATCACATATGGAGTTTAAATTTGAATCTTGTATTCAAACCAACTTCATTTAATCTGTTGCTAGTTGCATTAGCTCAAAACACATTCATTTTGCCATGTCATGATCATGCATCATATTGTGCATTGCATTGATTGTGTTCCCTTCTGTGTTGCCGGTATTTGTCCCCTCTCGATAGACATGATACCGATGATGTGATCGTTGACACTGATGAAGACTCAATGTTATCTTCAGAAGTGCCAGGCAAGCAAAACCCCTTGTTCATTCCGATACAACCCTACTCTCTCGCTCCTGCTCTCTTTTTAATGCATTAGGACAACACCGATTCAACTGTTACATGCTGCAGTAGTTGAACCCCTTTATCCTCTGCATGACCTGTCATTGCCACAGTAAATAGATGAAACCCACTAGCATGAGTAGGAGTTGTTTGAGCCCTGTTGTGCCTACTCATTCATGTTTGTTTGTCATGCCTGCTACTGCTTAGAGTTGAGTCAGGACTGATTCATCGGGGATGAATCAGAGGCGTGTGAACATGTCCTACTATGTGTGAGCTAAGTGTGTGAACACGATTTGGTAAAGGTAGCGGTGAGAGGCCATGTAGGAGTACATGGTGGGTTGTCTCATTGCAGCCATCCTCAGGAACTGAGTTCTGTGTTTGTGATCCATGATTCAGCTACTACCACGCATTGGGCCCGAAACCAATGGACCCTCTCAGCTTCTTGATCACCCTTGTCCTCTGTCCAGGAGTTGCAAATAGTTTCTGGTGTTTGTAGTATGCTGGAGGCCGTGCGCAGCGCTGACCGTAGGGGTGGGCTGTGATGCGGTAGGCACGTGGCACGGTGTACCGGGCGCCCGTTTGGTGTCTCGGGAACCCTGTTCACATCGTTTGGGGCTGTGAGCGAAACTCCGGCCGGATCTCCTCATGGATGGAACCCGAATAGGCGATAAACCTGGACTAGAGACTCGAGTGTTTAGGTAGGCCGTGGCCGACACCCACGTTGGGCTTCCGCTTGAAGGTTGCCGAGTACATGTCGTGTAAACGGCGGTAAGTGGTGAGAGCGTGTGTGAAGAAGTACACCCCTGCAGGGTTAACATCATCTATTCGAATAGCCGTGTCCGCGGAAAAGGACTTCTGGGTTGCTTATATCAGTTCATAGACAAGTGAAAGTGGATACTCTAAAATACGCAAGATAAGCGTGAGTGCTATGGATGGCGTTCTCGTAGGGAGACGGGAGCGGATCCATAGTGGTGTATTGATATGGTGAATATGTGGACTCGTGTGCGCCACCTCAAAGGAGTCGCTTGCAGTCGTAGTTAGGATAGCCACCGAGTCAAAGCTGGCTTGCTGCAGTTAAACCCCACCACCCCTTTGTTGATAATGATGCATATGTAGTTAGTTCTGATGTAAGTCTTGCTGGGTACATTTGTACTCATGTTTGCCTATTTTATGTTTTTGCAGAGAGACTTCAGTCTCACTAGTAGTTCCGCTTGGACTTCGACGTTTAGCTTGTTACCTCAGCTACGATCTTGTGCCCTCGGCAGGATCTGATAGATAGTCAGGCTTCTCAGCCTTTTTCATTTATAGATGTCTGTACTCAGACATGATAGCTTCTGCTTGTGCTTGATTTGTATGCTCTGAATGTTGGGTCATGAGACCCATGTTTGTAATATCTCGCTCCTCGGAGCCTATTGAATAGATTACTTGAGTCGTAGAGTCATTTTGTGATGCCATGTTGTATTGCACATATCGAGCATATTGTGTGTATGTTATTGAAATGCTTGGTATGTGTGGGATCTGACAACCTAGTTGTTTATCCTTGGTAGCCTCTCTTACCGGGAAATGTCTCCTAGTGTTTCCACTGAGCCATGGTAGCTTGCTACTGCTCCGGAACACTTAGGCTGGCCGGCATGTGTCCTTCTTCGTTCCTGTGTCTGTCCCTTCAGGGAAATGTCACGCGATGAATATCGGAGTCCTGTTAGCCCGCTACAGCCCGGTTCACCGGAGTCCTTCTAGCCCAGTGCTACAGCCCGGATTCGCTCGCTGATGACCGACACGTTCGATGTTGGGTCATGGATGCCTGTCCCTGTAAGTTAGTGCCACTTTGGGTTTACGACTAGCCATGTCAGCCCGGGCTCCTTATCATATGGATGCTAGTGACACTGTCATATACGTGTGCCAAAAGGCGCAAACGGTCCCGGGCAAAGGTAAGGCGACACCCGTGGGAATACCGTGCGTGAGGCCGCAAAGTGATATGAGGTGTTACATGCTAGATCGATGTGGCATCGAGTCGGGGTCCTGACAGCGTTGGTATCAGAGCTTGACTGCTTGTAGGATTACCAAGCCAAACTGGTCGAAGTTGAGTCTAGAAATTCTTTAGTTATATAAGGGAATTGATTGTGGGATGGAACGTAAGGCTCTTTTTACTCCTTATACCTCATGGCCTTCTGATCTGAGTCATCATCTTCTCTTCTACGGGGATTAAGAACTAGGCTATCTCTTCTTTCTATTAGGATCACGTGTTACTAATCAGTAGACTTATAAGATTGTTGGATTTAAGTCTCAGTTCAGTTCCTACTACTTCCGTATGTTAATTGTTGATCTCGGAACCTTGATATTGTGCTTCTGAGTGGTTATGCCACCATTTTTGTGATTGTCTCAAATCTTTTTGAGCAATTATAGCCGTTATGCTGTCCGAGTCATCCCAGGTTTCTAAATAGTCCGATGCATTTGCAAATCCCTTCCTTCTGTTTCCGATGTTCCCATGGGCCAGATTAACCACACTAATCGGTGTGTTGAGGTAATTATTGCCTCGACATATATGTTGGAATTATTATTATGACCCTAAGTGCTTAGGGGATCATCTAGTGGTCTAGCCATGATTTGTGTCCTAGTGTGAAGATTCTGGCCTTTATTCTTGGAAGCATCCCGTGATGCTACTTAGTAGTAGGTATTCTACTCCTGGGTTCTGAACCCGAGATTCACTCTACCTACTTCATGTGGATAGTAATTGCTAGTGCCTTTAGGATATTAGTAACCTTTGCGATAGTCCTTGAAGTCCGTGGTATCTTCTTCTTCCAAATACCATGAACTACTTATGGCAGATGTTTATTGGATCAAAAAAAAATCACAATTAGAGTACTTTTGAGGAGTTCTCCATTCATAAATCGTGACTCTGCCAGTTCTACCTTTCTGCATGGGTTATCCGGAAGAAATATGTTGAACTTGGTTCGACATACTAATCTATGCATCCACAACTCAGAAAGTTATATGTTCCTTTGAGTTGTTCTCTTTAGTTGCATTCTGACCCTCGTCTATCAATTGATAGTCAAGAGTATGCGTGCGTTCGTTCATCGATGCCTATGACTCTTGTGGTCTGTCAAGCCATTCTATTCCGGAATGACTAGGAGAAACAAACTCCAGTACCTCTTCCATATCTAGGATTGGGTCAAAGTAGTTGTATTCCGCAGATCAAATGCCAATCCAGCTTTTGGTTCTGCTCTACCTTGGAGTATTACATATTTTATATCGAGATTGTTATAGGAATTGCACACCATCCCATGAACTCTTGGTACAGTGATACTTCTTGCCATCACTGTTCATTCCTCGGCCCTCGTGTTGATGCAACCGGAATACCGACAAATGAATTGTGATGTGTGAAATTAATACTGCTAGCAACTCTGTTGCTTGGTAGTTAAAGGATAATAATTTCATTCTTAGTATGTTGGTTTTCGAATCATCCTTCTAAGACTGATCGTGCTACCCAGTCCTTATTTCGGTGCACCCTTCGATTGATGAGTTAGGATCTTGTCAAGTCCTCACTCATTTGATCATATCGTCTTGCCCTCAAAAGCAAGATTGTTCTCGAGCTTAGTAACATACCGGTGGTTCGTGACTTTCCAAATATCTTCTTGGAGGTGTTACCGGGTTGTCACCTGACCGCTATGTTGAGTTCGTGATCAAGTTGGTTTCTTGTGAACCACCTTCTCTCCAAGAATCAGTGTTAGATATCCCTGAGCTAGTTGGTTAAGCTAAACGACAACTTGGAGGGTTGGAAGATAAAAGCTTGCCTGACTTAGTTCGTTCCAAAGGGATATTCTTGTGTAGTGTGTTTTGAAGAAAGATGATATCTTCATCGATTGGTCCTTGTGATCAGTTGCTGGACCTATTGTCTTATCAATCCTTTGATTTGAGTGTGGGCTATCGTCAAATCAAGTCGGAACCAACGATGTTCGTAATGTTGTCTTACTCGTGGTTGATCCCTCGAGCATACACCATTATATCCTTTGGGTCTGACCAATGCTATCACCGTGTTCACTTAACTATGGAATTCCTTTTAAAAGGAAACCTAGATGAATTGTTGTTGAGCCCATTGACAACATCCTTGTCTTCTCCATAATTTTGCTGAACATTAAGCTAGTGTTGGAAACTTTTGAAAGCATTTGTTCATGCTAGCTCATGAAGCATATGTTTGGATGAAGGTAGTGACTTCCTTTAATTCACGTGCATTTGGTGAAAGTTGCCGCCGTGAATTTGAGAAAGTTAGTTTTGCTTCCTCTGGAATCATCCCAAATCAGTCATGCATACGTGCGAAGTATTCTGTAGTCTGGAGGCTTGCAACCTTCATTCTATATGTATCCCTAGCACACCAAGCCACTGATTGATTTGTTCAAGGAGAAGGAGTTCCTTCATAAGAGCTAATCCGGACTTATGAAAGAACTTCGATACCCTCGTTGATGGTTCCCCCTCCTGAACTCGGTAGTGTTTTATTATAAGACTACCACGTGGTCATGCTTGTCTGGGACAACGTGTTCACATGTTTGTAGCAGAACCAGCTCATGTTTTGGAGCTTGCTATCGTAGTTCATCTCCCGAGAATCCCGCAACGTCATCTCGTCGATTTGTGTTGCAAACTTTCATTTTTCTTCCTAAGACTCGATGAGCCTGGAATATCCTAACACCAACCAGAGCTGAATCTCAGGCAGATATGATGGTTGGAACATTTCCCTAAGAACTATAATATTGGTCTCTCGATAACCGGTAAGGTGGATGTCGTGGCCAACACACCCATCCGGTAGACCTATTATTGTAGTATCTTGTTTGAGGAAGTTGGCCACCTCCCCATAAGGATTTCGTAGGATTTACCTCCGAAACTGTTCCTTATGGATTCTATTGCTCCCGAAGTCCGACCTTTTACTTGATGTTCTAGATATCAACCCATATCTATGGGTGGATTATGCTAGCACATCAAGGAGAACATTAGAAGCGGAGTGCTAAATGTCTCTCGGTCGATCATCCAGATTTTATTTCCTTGGCCCTGCCAAGGGTGAAATTTGAGAAGGTGTTATCTTCCTTTGCATCTGCATCCTCCATCACCATTCATCATGGTAGTAAGTTGTGTTACCGGACCCTTGACACGGATGTTGGTAAAACCTTGATGAATATGGAAATCCTCAAGTTCTTGAGAGCACGCACAAGCGCTACGTGTTATCATCGGCACTAGCTGGGTTTGCTCTCAGTTTCCTCGGCAATGCTATGATCTTTTCAAACGGTGAATTCACTCTCTATTGTTGGGTTCTTCCCCAGTTACCAGAATCATTCCCAGCATTTGCATTTTGTTCCCAGCTTGCACCGCCAATGTGCCATTCTACCATGGGTCTCTTCCATTTCCGGTGATAAGCAAAATCATCCATTACGTTGTCTTCAACAAGGTAGTCCACATCATCCAAGTCCGAGTATGCCATTCTACCGACCCCCTCCAAACGATTGTTGTGAATTGCCTTAGGCTGGTATGAAGAGTTTTCAATGATCTCTGAATCAAAGGTAATCCTTTTTGCCACTTAAGGAAATAATCTACGAATCACCCTCCTCCAGGATGTTTCGTCGTGGTTTCATGGCAACTAAACTCCTCGCTACGTGGACAATATTTTACCACCTTCTTAAATGTGGAATTGTTGTCTACCTAGTGAACCTTCGTCATCCGTTTCTTTCCACCCCTCTTGATGTGCATCTCGTGTCTCAACTCGAGAGATGGTCCTATGTCTCATTCCGTGAGTTGTTCGATCATCGAGGAGATCGACCCTTCTAGAGTCTCCTTCTTCCCTCCATGTCATGTTGACAGGATTTCTTAGAGCAAGACATCAAGACAAAGATGGTGATCGAATCAACGTTCATTTGAAGTGCACCCTGGATCGTGAAGATTATACTAGTTTACGTTTCCCCTTCATCCTACCCTACGCTTGAATCTCGAGACGAGATTCTTGTTTAGTGGGGGTGAGTTGTCACATCCCTAGTTTCTGGCATTGCTCTAGGCTAGCTTCATGTGTGCATCATGTCTATATTTTTGAAACTTGAATTGAGGAATATTGGAAGCCTCAAAACCCTAAATAAAAGAGGGGCAAAAACCCTAGAAATCTCATTCATTGCTCCAAAAGGCTCTTCTTAAATGTTTGATAATTTTTGGTTAGGGTTCTGGTCCCAACCAAAATATTGAACATTTTTAAGGATTTATTTTTGGGACTTTGGATTTAATTCATTAGCTATTTGAATTTGAATTATATTCATATAATTAGAATATAATTTCAAATACCCCCTGAAATATTTTATAAGCTTTTGGAAAAGTCCATCTAGCAATATAAAATATTCAGAGGAGCTTTGGCATTGTTTGAATTATTATTTTAAAATTCAAAACAGTGGCAAAATAATTTAAATAAAACAAAAACAGAAGAAAAATATAAAACAGAATGTAAATAAAAGCAGAGAGCAGAACCACCTGGACTTACCTGTGAAGCCCACCTGGTGGCCCAACAGGACCGGCCCAGCTAGGCCCAGCCCACCTCCTCCTCACTCCTACTGTCTTCAACCTCCTGCCAGTGGGCAGGAGGGCGTGTGCCCATGGCGCGCCAGCACGCGCACGGCCACCGACGGCCACCTCCTGCTTGCCGCTTCGCCCTGGACTCTCCTGGCATCGCCACGCACCCCCCCGGGCCCCTCTCGCTCTCCCTCGCCCTCATCCTCTCCCCTGGACCCCTCTCTCTCGCCACCGAACACGCCCATCGCCGCCGTTCGCCGTTGCCGCGACCACCGCCACCCCCTCTCCTCTCCGACGCGCTCCCGAGCTCCGCCACGACGTCGTCGTCCTCTCCATCGAGTCACGCGGCGCCAGAAGCTCTGCTGCATCTCCAACGCCGCCGTTTCCGACCTCGGGTGCCGGTGATCCCCGCCGTCGATTCGCCGGACCCCGTGCCTCCCCTGCCTCGCCAGCAGCACCAGAAGAACCGCGGTGAGCCGCTGCATCGTTTCCCCCATGCCTTGTTGCCTAATTCGCCCCCTAGCCGCATCAACCACCGGAGCCGAGCGCTCCCCGCCGCCGGCCATGTCGCCGCCGCGGTTGCAACCCCCGCACGTCGCACCAGAGCACGTAGGCGTGCTCAGCGTTTCCTCAGGAAGCCGCAGATCCCACCAGTTCTTCGTGAAACGCGCCGTAGCGCCTAACCGTCGGTGCCCGAGCTCCGGCCGCCGCCGCGAGCTCGACTCCGGCGAGTAGAGCGCACCCCGTCCGCTCCTTCCTGCTCCGTTGGACGCGGAAGAGCACGGGCTACCTCCTGGTGGCCTTCGCGCGCCCATCCTTTGCCTGTAGCTCAACTCCGGCGAGCCTCCGCCGTTGATTTGGTTGTCGCCGGCCGAACTCCGGCGAAGTCGACGTGGCACTGTCATTAGTCGCTAATGACTCCGCTAACTAGCCCTCTCTCTCACTGACATACGGCCCCCACTGCCTAATTAACTTAGTTTAGCTCCTGTTTAGTTTTAACTAACCCCGGTGGCCCACGCGTCAGTGTTGACTACGCTGACGTGGCCGTTGACTTGGGCCCACCTGCCAGCGACCTAAACGAGCCCTAAGTCACTGACTAATGGGACCCCCTGGTCAGGTTTGACCCGGGGCAGCCCTGTTGACTTGCTGATGCAAGCATGACGCAGTGCTGATGTCATAACTCATTTTCTGGATTTAATTTAATTCTGAAATTTCAGAAAATGCCCTAAACTTCAATAAATCATAGAAAATTAACCGTAACTCCAAATTAAATAATTTATATATGAAAAATTATCAGAAAAATTCAAGGAATCCATCTGTACCATTTTCATGCATGTTAGAACAACTTATAGCTGCTGTTTAGCACAAATCAATTAAATGGCATTTGAATAATCACATATGGAGTTTAAATTTGAATCTTGTATTCAAACCAACTTCATTTAATCTGTTGCTAGTTGCATTAGCTCAAAACACATTCATTTTGCCATGTCATGATCATGCATCATATTGTGCATTGCATTGATTGTGTTCCCTTCTGTGTTGCCGGTATTTGTCCCCTCTCGATAGACATGATACCGATGATGTGATCGTTGACACTGATGAAGACTCAATGTTATCTTCAGAAGTGCCAGGCAAGCAAAACCCCCTTGTTCATTCCGATACAACCCTACTCTCTCGCTCCTGCTCTCTTTTTAATGCATTAGGACAACACCGATTCAACTGTTACATGCTGCGGTAGTTGAACCCCTTTATCCTCTGCATGACCTGTCATTGCCACAGTAAATAGATGAAACCCACTAGCATGAGTAGGAGTTGTTTGAGCCCTGTTGTGCCTACTCATTCATGTTTGTTTGTCATGCCTGCTACTGCTTAGAGTTGAGTCAGGACTGATTCATCGGGGATGAATCAGAGGCGTGTGAACATGTCCTACTATGTGTGAGCTAAGTGTGTGAACACGATTTGGTAAAGGTAGCGGTGAGAGGCCATGTAGGAGTACATGGTGGGTTGTCTCATTGCAGCCGTCCTCAGGAACTGAGTTCTGTGTTTGTGATCCATGATTCAGCTACTACCACGCATTGGGCCCGAAACCAATGGACCCTCTCGGCTTCTTGATCACCCTTGTCCTCTGTCCAGGAGTTGCAAATAGTTTCTGGTGTTTGTAGTATGCTGGAGGCCGTGCGCAGCGCTGACCGTAGGGGTGGGCTGTGATGCGGTAGGCACGTGGCACGGTGTACCGGGCGCCCGTTTGGTGTCTCGGGAACCCTGTTCACATCGTTTGGGGCTGTGAGCGAAACTCCGGCCGGATCTCCTCATGGATGGAACCCGAATAGGCGATAAACCTGGACTAGAGACTCGAGTGTTTAGGTAGGCCGTGGCCGACACCCACGTTGGGCTTCCGCTTGAAGGTTGCCGAGTACATGTCGTGTAAACGGCGGTAAGTGGTGAGAGCGTGTGTGAAGAAGTACACCCCTGCAGGGTTAACATCATCTATTCGAATAGCCGTGTCCGCGGAAAAGGACTTCTGGGTTGCTTATATCAGTTCATAGACAAGTGAAAGTGGATACTCTAAAATACGCAAGATAAGCGTGAGTGCTATGGATGGCGTTCTCGTAGGGAGACGGGAGCGGATCCATAGTGGTGTATTGATATGGTGAATATGTGGACTCGTGTGCGCCACCTCAAAGGAGTCGCTTGCAGTCGTAGTTAGGATAGCCACCGAGTCAAAGCTGGCTTGCTGCAGTTAAACCCCACCACCCCTTTGTTGATAATGATGCATATGTAGTTAGTTCTGATGTAAGTCTTGCTGGGTACATTTGTACTCATGTTTGCCTATTTTATGTTTTTGCAGAGAGACTTCAGTCTCACTAGTAGTTCCGCTTGGACTTCGACGTTTAGCTTGTTACCTCAGCTACGATCTTGTGCCCTCGGCAGGATCTGATAGATAGTCAGGCTTCTCAGCCTTTTTCATTTATAGATGTCTGTACTCAGACATGATAGCTTCTGCTTGTGCTTGATTTGTATGCTCTGAATGTTGGGTCATGAGACCCATGTTTGTAATATCTCGCTCCTCGGAGCCTATTGAATAGATTACTTGAGTCGTAGAGTCATTTTGTGATGCCATGTTGTATTGCACATATCGAGCATATTGTGTGTATGTTATTGAAATGCTTGGTATGTGTGGGATCTGACAACCTAGTTGTTTATCCTTGGTAGCCTCTCTTACCGGGAAATGTCTCCTAGTGTTTCCACTGAGCCATGGTAGCTTGCTACTGCTCCGGAACACTTAGGCTGGCCGGCATGTGTCCTTCTTCGTTCTTGTGTCTGTCCCTTCAGGGAAATGTCACGCGATGAATATCGGAGTCCTGTTAGCCCGCTACAGCCCGGTTCACCAGAGTCCTTCTAGCCCAGTGCTACAGCCCGGATTCGCTCGCTGATGACCGACACGTTCGATGTTGGGTCATGGATGCCTGTCCCTGTAAGTTAGTGCCACTTTGGGTTTACGACTAGCCATGTCAGCCCGGGCTCCTTATCATATGGATGCTAGTGACACTGTCATATACGTGTGCCAAAAGGCGCAAACGGTCCCGGGCAAAGGTAAGGCGACACCCGTGGGAATACCGTGCGTGAGGCCGCAAAGTGATATGAGGTGTTACATGCTAGATCGATGTGGCATCGAGTCGGGGTCCTGACAAATAAAGTTCTAGACACTGAAGAAAGATACGGCGACGATCGCCACACAAAGAGCTATGCAAAACGCAAGCTACTGCCAGAATTCGACGACGAGGCTGTTCCACCAAAGAGTAACACGACCAGGAGGCCAGACGTACCACTTCATAACGGCAATAAAGCAGCTACCGATGCCGCACACGATCTACGTGAGCACCCGAATAAGAAAGCTGGCACAGCAAGGTCCATCTATGGATCTAAAGGACACACCCCGGCGAGGGACTGTGGTCATCAAAACGACTATACCAATCAAATACCAGTTCGGAATAAACACCAGACACAACAACAACCGATGACATGCCACAACACATCCAGATACAGAGGGGCTGCTCACCCCCTATGCTTTACCGAAGAAGTACTGGACCATGAATTTCCACAGGGCTTTAAACCTGTGAACATAGAGGCATACGACGGAACGACAGACCCAAGGGTCTGGATTGAGGACTTTATCCTGCATATACACATGGCTCATGGGGATGACCTCCACGCCATCAAATACCTTCCCCTCAAACTAAAGGGACCAGCTCGACACTGGTTGAAAAGCCTCCCCAAAAATTCAATTGGGAGTTGGGAGGAACTTGAGGATGCTTTCAGGGCCAATTTTCAAGGGACTTATGTCCGGCCTCCGGACGCTGACGATCTAAGCCACACACTCCAACAGCCCGGAGAGTCCGCCCGCAAGCTTTGGAACAAATTCCTCACTAAAAAGAATCAAATTGTCGATTGTCCGGATGCCGAAGCCTTAGCGGCATTCAAACACAGCATCCGCGACGAGTGGCGCGCCAGACACCTCGGCCAAGAAAAGCCAAGGACAATGGCAGCCCTAGCAAGTCTTATGACCCATTTTTGCGCGGGTGAGGATAGCTGGCGAGCCCGTAAAGGCACCAGCGACCCCATCACATCCGAAATAAGGGATGGCAACGGGAAGCCACGGTGTAATAAAAACAAACGCCAAAACAAGGAAGAGAGTGCAGATAACACAACGGTTAATGCCGGATTCAGGGGCTCTCGACCTAATCAGCAAAATAAGCCATCTAAAGGCAGTAAAGAGGGACCGTCCGGTCTGAACAGAGTCCTAAACAGACTATGCCAAATTCATGGCACCCCTGATAAACCTGTGAACCACACGCACAGAGAGTGCTGGGTCTTCAAGCAGGCCGACAAATTAAATGCCGAACACAAGGGAAGGGAGACACCAAGTGAAGACGAGGATGAACCTCGCCAGCCGAACACTGGGGGACATGAAAAATTCCCGCCAGAGGTTAAAACAGTGAACATGATCCACGTGACTCGTACATCCATGAGAAGGCACGAACGTGCACATAGAGACGCGTGCGATATAGAGCTCATCGTACCCACACCTAACTACTGGATGTCTTATCCGATCACCTTCGATCGCTTGGACGACCGAACTAGTATTCGGCGCGAAGGATCAGAGGCCTTGGTGCTCGACCCAATAATCGACGGATACCATCTCACCCACGTCCTCATGGACGGCGACAGCAGTCTCAATCTAATATATGAGGACACTGTCCGCAGAATGGGGATAGACCCACCCAGAATTAGTCAAAGCAACACCACGTTTGAAGGGGTGATACCAGGCGTTAAAGCCTACAACAGGGGCTCCGTCGTACTGGAGGTAACATTCGGCTCTCCAGGCAACTCCAGAAGGAAAGAACTACTCTTCATCATCGCACCCTTCCAAAGCAACTATCATGCATTGCTTGGAAGAACGGCCTTCGCCCGATTCAACGCATTGCCGCACTAGTCCACATGGCGTCATCACCATTAGCGGAATAACAGAGTGCTTTTCACGCGCAGAGGAACACGCAACGGCCCTAGCGGCCGGACTATAAGCGGCCTCCAATATCACAAAAAACATGACTGGTCGTTAAGACCACATACACGGTTAGACGAGTCCGGTAGCCCAGATAAAATAAAACCAGGGCACCGTATATGTAATCCCATAGAGGACATCAGGGGCTATAAATATTCAATAAAGCCCCACACTTGGCTCAACTTTATGAGCAGGCCAACATCTTATACTTTTATTATCCATCGCGTACTTACGTTGTCCTCTCCTACGAGTTCTCTTTTTCACACACAACATTCGCGCGATGCCCTTCCAGGATACGACACAATGGAGACAAAGGCGCAGACGTGCAGCAGGGCCCCGCTCAACAGGTTTCTTTTTAGATTAAGCCCCTGTGTAAACTTTTTCTATTTCCTCTTGTTGTTTAACCATCCCATGGGTTGCATACCCACAGAGGATACTGTCGTTATTGGCATTTCGCCACGACAGACTTACGCACGTACCTGGAAACACAGGGTTTATAATGAATGGGAATTCTTGAGCGCATCATCTGTTATAAAGTCCGAATACCTTCGGGAGTGTTTGTCGTCACGAGTTTGGCCTTATATGCATCATCTCCGAATCATGTCTTTGGTCAAATGTTGGGTTTGCCCGGCTCCTGGGTTTGCCGCCTTACGTTCCATTATTATCGGCTAAGGTGGCCAAAGGAGAACTACTGTGATCGTGCCCTGGTTATTCCGGATGAGCACCTCAGTAGAGAAAGCTGAAAACTGACTATCATGATACAGTGAGAGACTGATCAACCACTCGAAGACTTATCGGAATCTTTAGGATCCATCCGCATTAACGAAGGACCGTTTCCCAGTCATGTACACACGCGCCCATATTTGGATGCAAGCGAAAGTACCAGAGGCTACATAGTAGCCCCACCATTAGACTCCCATGGCTAAGCGAAAGCGTTACAGCTATATAGTCTGGTTGCCTAGTTCGATGTGCGATCACCTCCTTAATGGACCAAGATGTTGGATCAAGTGTGACTATGCATATTTTTTCTCGAACACCCCCGCATTATATGCGTGGGGGCTGAAGCCAACGACTGCTAACTTTTGGATTACATATATATATATATATATATATATATATATATATATATATATATATATATATATAAATGGCCGCACAAGGGACATAATCATATTTTCAGGCAAGCAATATAAATATAGCCTCATAATCAAAATAAACATTGTTTTTAACAATGATTCGATTCATCACTCGAACAACACACCCTTCGAGCACTGCGCCTCTATTAGGCGGGCACCTTCTGTGACCTGCGCCAAGTAGTGCTCGACCGGATATTGGCCCCCTGCCGGATCCTGGGTCGCTATAATGGTGGCCTCCATATCCGTCCAATAGGCTTTGATGCGGGCAAGAGCCATCCGCGCACCCTCTATGCACGCCGACCTTATCACGGCGTCGATTCGAGGCACGACCCCAAGGAATTGTTGCACCAAGCCAAAGTAACTGTCCGGCTTAGGCCCCTTTGGCCAAAGATGGTCTATTACAGACCGCATTGCAAGCCCGGACAGCCTGTGAAGCTCCGCTACAGCAGCCATCTTGTCACTTAACGGCAGCGGGCGAGTGGGAGCATTGAATTGCGACCAGAAAAGCTTCTCCACTTCCTTGTCACCCTGGTCTTTGAAGAACTTGGCAGCATCAGCTATACTCTTTGCCAAATCTGCATACGCGTCCGCAGGACTCTAGCGTCCATCCACGGGAGCGTACTTCGGATTGAAAAACTTCATTTGCAGCAAGAAGGAGCCCCCAGCTGCGATTTTTCCGGCCTGTTGAAGCTCCTCAAGCGCACCCTTGAGTTCGGTGCGTATCTCGTTGGTGTCATTCAGTGCCTTGTTCAGATCGGCCGAACTATCCTTATGCTCCTTTTTAAGGAGCTCATACCAGTCAGCGGCATTTTTTAGCTCAACAGCCATTTCGGCTATCTTTTCCTCGCTTTAGTGATGAGCAGCCTATTTGGCTCTCAATTCCTCGGCCGCCTTTAGGGCAGCTGCATTGCTCACCCGAGCTTGTTCCTTGGCTTGAGCAAGTTCTGCCCTCAGGGCCTCCACGGCAGCATCACCTTCTGCAGTCCAAACATATTGCATTAATATCATGCCGCCTTCATATTTCCCTATACAAAGGAAGGCGGAGCACATACCTTGTGATTTATCCAGCCGCTTGTTCACCAGCGTGATATCGGCATCAATTGATCCAATCTGCCTTGTTAGTTCGGCAACTTCAATGGACTGGTCGGCGGTCAGACCCATAGGTACCTGCACATATTTACAGCGCAATCATTGATTTATGATCCCCCGTTTGCCGCCTAGGGCGAGCAACCAAAGTCTCAGGGGCTACTATCTATATGGAGCACACCTAGCGCGTGCCTCACAACCAAAAAATAATAGCGTATTCTTCACTACATACCTCAAAGCCTCTGAGCAGGCTTGTAAATGCTTCATTCAAACCACTTATAGCGGATGAAATCTTCTTGAGCACTTCGCTCATCAATGAGCGGTGCTCCTCCGAGAGCGCAACTCGCTCTAGTAGGCCAGTCAGTACGTCCAGCCGGATATTGAACTATGTCGGACCCTTCCCATTGCCCCCCCTGTGAGTCAAACGCTCCGGGCTTAGGGCGGCTGATGCATTGGCTTACGGCTTCGGCAGATCCGAACTCCTCCGTGACGACACCTCGGTGTCGCCCGCTTCATGAGTCGGAGAGGCGGGCAGAGTCTCACTCTCCATCATCTCCGGAGGAAGGTCCCCCGAAGACAAACTCTGTCGAAAAGAGCTGCTAGCCAGACTGCAAAAGACGAATCCTGGTTACTGATCTAGGAGAAACGCAATACCTTCAAATTAAACAATTGACTTATGGCTCGGTGGAGGGCTGGCCCATTGGTGGGCCTGACACGGTGAGGGTGCTTGTTGGGGCAAGGCCCCCTGGGGATACCTTTTTCGCTGGTTTGGGCATCTCCGCCTCCAAGTCTTCGGAGGCAGCCCTGTTCTTCTCGCGCGGGGAGGAGGCCTTAGCCTCCCTTTCCCGACTATCCTCCTTAGGGGAGGCAACAATTCCCCCGGTTCGGATGCGTAGTGTGTGGAGTTCGGCTTCTTCGTTCTTCCCCCTGTCTTTCCCTGAGGGCATTCTGCTGAGTACCCGATCAAGCATCTTGGCCATGGTGGGACCAGGCGAGCCTTTGGGAAGTGGCGCCAGACACCTGATTCTCTCCGTCTTGCTGAGCCATTCCTGGCCACGGATGATTTTCAGAATAAATAATTATGACAGATACAAAACAAGGTGTCCGGTATCAAGGTTACTTACCTGGGTATCTAGGCGATTGCAGCTTAGGCCCGCATCCTCGGTGGTGTCCAGACATTCTACCTTTGGTCCGTAGAACAATTTGCACATCCCTTCGAGTTTCAAACCGAAGAAGTGCTTGACAGTCCGCGGACCCTCTGGATTAAACTCCCACATCCAGAGAGGCCGACATTGACACGACAACATCCGTCGGATTAACATCACTTGCATTATGCTAACAAGATTTATGTCCCTCTCAAGAAGCTCCCGGATACGGCCTTGCAGTACTGGTACATCGCCAGCTGGCCCCCAATTCCGTCCTACGTTAGTCCAAGACGCTAGTTGTGATGGAGGGCCTGAGCGAAACTCGGGGCGGCCACCCACTTTGTGCCTCTGGGAACCGTGACATAAAACCACCTCCGTTGCCATACATCAGATTCTTCTGGGAAAGAACCCTCTGGCCATGGGGCATCAGTGTTCCTGCTTATTACGGTACCTCCGCACTCCGCATGTCGCCCCTCAATCATCTTCGGCTTCACATTGAAGGTCTTGAGCCATAAGCCGAAGTGGGGGGTAACATGGAGAAAAGCCTCGCACACAATAATGAATGACGAGATATGGAGGATGGCGTCTGGAGCCAGATCATGAAAATCCAACCCATAGTAGAACATGAGCCCCCTCACAAAGGGGTCGAGGGTGAGGCCTAGGCCTCGGAGGAAGTGAGGAATGAACACAACGCTCACATTGGCTCCATCATGGGGATAACTTGCCCTGGAGCAGGTAGCCTGTGCTGGATATCGGCGGTTAGGTATCCGACCTCCCTAAGCTTCGTAATGTCCTCCTCTTGGATCGAGGAGGCCACCCACCGGCCTTTTGCGTCGGATCCAGACATACTGGATGATCTGGGGGGTTGGAGCTTAGATCTTGGGCATTAGAGCTCGAGGTGCGAGAAGGAGCAAGAGAGGTGGAAAAGAGGCATAGGCCTCGACCCCTTTATAAAGGGGATGAATATCAAGAGTCCTGAGCGTGACCACTTGAGACTTATCCAAAAAAAAATACACGGAGTCATACCAACGGTCATCGTGGGGTCACACACCCATATTGATGGAAGATCCCGTAATAAGAGGAGCACGATCTCTGCTTTGGCAGAACGTGCCAATAAAACCGCCTTGCAACACGAGTCGAGGTGGGGCAAGAAATGCCGGTTCGTGTTGGACCAGGCCACGATGCAAAGACACGACGTACAAGGATTGTCAGCAGAACGGATTCATGGTATGTTCCCTACAATAGCATGTGAAGTTCATCTTGCAGAGCCGGACACTATTCGTCATAGCAGATACATTGGAGTATTCGGAGATGGAACCCGCCTTGCAATGCCGAAGACAAGACCGCGCGCCGGACTCACCATCATTGAAGCCTGGTTCAGGGGCTACTAAGGGAGTCCTTGATAAGGGGGTATCCGGACAGCCGGACTATGTACAACGTCCGGACTATTGAAGCGTGAAGATACAAGACTCAAGACTTCGGCCCGTGTTCGGATGGGACTCTCCTTGGCGTGGAAGGCAAGCTTGGAATCCGGATATTGTGTTTCCTTCCTTGTAACCAACTCCATGTAAACCCTAGCCCTCTCCGATGTCTATATAAACCAGAGAGGTTGGTCCTTAGAAGGCCGATC
This sequence comes from Triticum dicoccoides, assembly GCF_002162155.2. NCBI lineage: Eukaryota > Viridiplantae > Streptophyta > Magnoliopsida > Poales > Poaceae > Triticum > Triticum dicoccoides. The sequence continues at coordinate 530,958,775 of NC_041383.1, read as the reverse complement.
ACAATTACAATCATACCATAATAGGCTAGCTCTTAGGGTTTAGCCTCTACGATCTCATGGTAGATCTACTCTTGTACTACCCATATCTTCAATATTAATCAAGCAGGAAGTAGGGTTTTACCTCCATCGAGAGGGCCCGAACCTGGGTAAACATCTGTGTCCCTTGCTTCCTATTACCATCAGCCTAGACGCATAGATCAGGACCCCCTACCCGAGATCCGCCAGTTTTGACACCGACAGTCGGCTTGCGCCTCCTGGAACTGCTTCTCACGCATCTGCCTCACCCTGTACATATATTGGGCACGGGCCTCGCCGATGGTCATGGTGCAATGCACCGGCGAGGATGGCACGGAGGAGGGGGTTGGCGCCGGATCGTCGACTACCATGTTCTCCATTGGGACGTTGTCGTCCTCCGGCTGCCTACTGGCCAGCCGGTCGGCAGCAATGGCTGCCATCTCCTTGTGGTCCGTCGTCCGCCCATCCCGAAGAGTGCCGGAGCGCGATGAAGCCATGGTGGGCAGTAGTGGTGTGGACAGGAGAAAGGGAATGGATGCGGATGACTGCGGCTATGGCCGACGCAGCAGTTTATATAGCAATGGTGGGCGGGCGGAGGGACAGACGTGTGGTGCCGGAGTAGCCGCGTCGGCAACCGCGTATCATTAATGTGGGTGGCAGATGGACGGACGGACGACACTTGTGTCGTTTGAAGGTGGAGCAATCGCCTGCACCGGGAAGCGGGGCGGGCGGCGCTGACTGTTTCGGGCGGAAAGCGCGCGCGGGCGAGGAGATGACTTTACTTGGAGAGGATGACAATGGGGACCCACCAGGTCCATAGCCTCACGTACGCAAGTGCCTCCTTATTATATATATAACTATAATTTATTTTTCTTCCTCCTGGTTTCCTGACATCACGGTCCCACACCATTGCCAACCTATGTACTCCCTCCTTTCCGGTTTATAGGGCTTATCTCAAAATTTTAGTTTTTCCATTTTATAAGGCTCAATTTGGTTGTTTTCCATCACATGTTCGGATTCCAAGGTGCATTAAATCATTGCATGCAAGTATTAAGAGAAAATTGACCAATGCATGTACTTTATGCATGCATGCATTGCAATTAATGCATTGATAACCATATTTTTTTGAGGATAACAAGTGCATTAATTAGGTGCTTTTGCAAAACTGCAAAAAGTATTCCACCACTCGCCATCTACCTTGATTGGTGAGATTTTTGAATTGAGCACTATAAACCAAAAAGGAGGGAGTAGTCAATAAACAAGAATTGCACAAGAAGCGGCCGACAGCTCGGACAAGCAGCTCGAACAGTATTTGTGTTTCTGAGGTGTGAGCACTGCAGAGTTTTTCGATGTTTAGCCCAGACATTAATTTTTCTCCTTTGAAGAACAACTAAAACATCGCTGCAGGTATTAACTGGGCGGGCTGTGGCCCGTCTAGCCCAGGCCAGATATCCAGCCCAGATATTAATTTTTTTCAAGCTGAAAATGGCTAGCTCAGCTATACTTTTTTTAGGAATACCCCGGCAAGGTCAAGTTGTTATTCTCCGCCCCGCTGGGCTGCAAATCTTTCCTAGGAGGGATGCATTAGGCTTAACAAGAAACTGGGCTTTAAGAAATAATAAATGGGATGTAATTATAAAAACTGGGCAGTAACTATAAAAAATGCACCAAACACGTGATTACTTTATAAAATATTATTTTTGGATATTGAAAATTTTAATTTCATTAATTGTTGCGAGCGCAATGTTTCGTTGGATTTTTACATAATATAAATTTATATTGAAATTGTATTTAATCTGACTAGAAATTTCGGGATAAAAATATTTTGGATCCCATCAAAATGTGGGTAATTTTATTGAATTCTGTTTTGAACGGTTGGTTGAAATGGGCTGTACTTTTAACAAACTGTAAATGGGCTGTAGTAAATTCCATTAGAATTTAAAAATGGGCTACACATTCTTACAAATCTCAAATGGGCTATAAGTTCTCTGCCACACACTTCTGGCCTTACTAAGTTGACGCATCCCGTAAAAAAACAGAGTTGACGCGTATGCAAGGCTTTGTCAACTTATAGTCAACACACGGTTCTAGCAGCAGTGGCCGTTGGATGTCCATCCAACGGATGTTGTGCTTCTTCTTCAATCTCGGATATTGTAGCTTCACCCGCCCAAAAAATGATTCCTCCCCGTGACATCTAGGGCGCACTGTTTCGGAAGCTGACCCGTGGGCCTACTAAGTTGACGTACCAAGGGCTTTGTCAACTTAGTCAATATAAATGATTCTAGCTGCAGTGACCATATGATGTCCATCCAACGGCCGTCGTGCTTCTTCAACCTCTGGTCTTCTTGCTCCAGCCGCCCAAAGCAGCGCCGATTGTGCCGCCTGCTCCTGCCTCCCGTGGCTGGCTGTGCTGCCGCGGAGGCCTCACTGCCCCCTACTACTCCCACCACTGGGCAGGCCATCCCTCCACTCACCCACACCCCCTGTTATTCTGCGGCGACGACAGCACGGCCGAACCAGTGAACCCTCGTACTCCTCTCCGTGTGTGCATCCACTGCCGCGTCTTCCCCGGCTCCGCGTCGTCCCCTTCCTAGGCCTCGCCGTCGTCCACCGCCGTGGTGCTCTCGGCGCGGCGTGGTCAACGTGGTCAATGAACGACTTCCATCGAATGTGGATTGTACGTGGAGAGGCTGACAGCTGGGTCCACGACAGCCGCAAGGAAGTGCCTCCTTATTACGCGCAAAATAATTATTCCTCCACCTGACAGTGGGGACCCACCAGACGGGCCACCATATTTCGCGAAAAAAATGATTCGCCCCCTGACTGCTGGGACCCACGAGCTACATCTTCGCACGCAATGAAGTGCGTCTGAAAAAAACGATTCGCCCCCCTGACTGCTGGGACCCACCAGCTACATCTTTGCACGCAAGGAAGTGCGTCCGAAAAAAATGATTCGCTCCCCGACTGCTGGGACCCACCAGCTACGCCTTCGCACGCAATGAAGTGCGTCCGGGCAAAAAATAAATAAACGATTCGCCCCCCTGACTGCTGGGACCCAGCAGCTACACCTTCACACACAAGGAAGTACGTCCAGGCAAAAAAAACCAAAATGATTCGCCCCCCTGACTGCTGGGACCCAGCAACTACATCTTCACAGGCAAGGAAGTGCCTGACAGTCGGGACCCACCTGGTCGAAGCATACGTAGCATTGTCATTCTGGTCGCGAATGTGTCCGTACATAATGGTCGATGTAGAGGCGCGCACGTGTCGTAGTAGAGGCGCGCACGTGTCGTAGTAGAGGCGCGCACGTAGCATGTACACGTACGTACAGCGGCCAGGGTGCAAGAAAGAAAATACGGCCACGTACGTACATACGAGCAGGGTTTCGAACGCCTACTCACGCATACGTACGGCTAGGGCTCGTGTACATGGCTGGGTTAGAACGGAGAAACAACGTCGTCGTCGTGTTCATGGGGAGGCAACGGAATGCGTCGTGTTCATGGGAGGTAACGGAATGCGTCGTGTTCATGAGGAGGCAACGGAATGCGTCGCGTTCATCGGGAGGCAACAGAATGCGTGGGAGCCAACCGGCTGGGTCGGAACGGAATGCGTGGTCGTGTTCATCAGGAGGGCTTGGACGGAACAGGCGATGGAAACAAGGCCTGGCGTACCGCAGAACGGAGGAAACGGCCTTGTGTTCGACCGACCACATTCTAAACGGGATCCTGTTCATCGGGAGGGGTCTGGCGTATCGCAAAACGGAGGAAACGAACCTCCTACGGTCGAAACGGGGGTCCTGTTGATCGGGAGGGGTGTGGCGTACCGCAAAACAGAGGAAACAGACCTCCTACGGTCGAAACAGGGGTCCTATTGATCGGGAGGAGTGTGGCATACCGCAAAAGGGACGAAACAGACTTGTGTTGGAGCGCTACGATCGAAACGGGGGTCCTGTTCATTGGGAGGGGTGTGGCGTACCGCAAAACGGGACTCCACGGGATATTGTTCATCTCCACCGTCGACCTCCTCCAGCCTCCACGGGCTACCGTCGACCTCCTCCAGCCTCCACGGGCTCCTGTTCATCCAGCCTCCACCGCGCGCTACTCCACCGGCTACTGTTCAACCACCCCTCCACGGGCACCCCTCCACCGTCTACTGTTCATCAAGCCCTCCACACCACGGGATCCTGTTCAACCACCCCTCCACGGGCACCCCTCCACCGTCTACTGTTCATCCAGTACTCCACACCACGGGATCCTGTTCATCCAGAGGCAACGCCATCGCTCACTGTTCATCCAAACCCCCCGCAACGCTCACTGTTCATCCAATCGATCGGCTTCAGTTAGCAGCAGTAGCGAAGGAATCGCTCGATCGGGTTCAGTTAACAGCCATCGATCGATCGCTCAGGTTCAGTAACGCGTAGCCTGCAATGCAATCGCTCGGGTTCAGTTAGAGCCCAATGCCTCGCTCGAGTTCAGTTAGAGCCAACGCCTCGCACACACGCGCGTACGTGTACGAGAGAAACGCGCATCGCTCGGCCCCCGACCTCCCATCGTAACCGGGAACTCCCCGAAATTTTCCTCTCCCTCGCTTCTACCATGGTTTGTTCCGTCATGGATGACCCAAAGAATGTCATGCAGCTGCGTCTCCGGCCCGCCCAGGACGAAAAGCTCATTTTCTGTCATGATTTTTTGTCATAGAAGTAGGAGCCCACCACATCTATGATGATACCGGGTTTTGTCACAATTATCGGTATAGAAGTGTCATATGCATGACAGAAAAAAAAATTGTTAGGCCCAAAATGTCACGGATGTGTCTTTTTTTGTAGTGCGAGCACATACGCCGTGCCAGTCCTTAGTCATGAGGCGGTCGCGGGAGGGTTTGCAAGGGCGCGAGACGTTCTTAGCGACGAAGAGCCGGTTAGGCAGTCAATAATTCAAAAGTAGCTTGCAAACGATTGTAACTGGCTCTGATAGATGCGGAAGGGACACATGCCGTAGGGATAGACCCACACGACCTGGGGATGATGAAGCCCGAGGGGCGCCCCCAAACTGAACGAATTAGAAAGATGTCACCTGGTACCGTTGCTGAAGAGGTGTTGAAGTAGCCAAAAAACACGCACCGCTGGAGCTGCTCCTCATGAGCCGCTCTGGTGCCGAGCCTCGGGAGACTCGAAGGGACTGAGAGGCTCCTGAAGGTGCTCCTCCATCTCCGCCAGGATCACCTGGTGCCTAGCCTCGTAGGCCGTCTGAGCGTCCCTCATGCAGCACTGGAATGCCTCAGCCGCGCCCGCCAGGCCGAAAGGCATGCAGACATAGCTGTGCGGCGGACCCTCCCATCAGCTGACACGAGCTGCCGAGACGCGGCCCTGTTGAGCCCGGGGATGTCGATGCAGATGCGGAACTCCTCACCCTCGCCAGGGAAGTGAGCTGCGCCACGCGGCAGGCGACGATCGCATTGCAGAACCCTTCCTTCCTGAATCTCCTTGATAGCCTTGCTGATGAACTCCTGGACGCCTGGTGCCTCATGCCTGGTGCCTTCTCCTGGGAAGTGTTCTCTGAAGAGTGCCTCCACATGGTGCCCGAGCACCTCCCTCATGACATTGGCTAGATCTAAGGCCCTCCAAAGGAGAGCCCCCGAGCCCAGCCTGAGAGGAGTGTCGGGCGCGCCTTCCTATGCGATGGGTGATGGTGCTGCGTCCGAAGACGCGAGGCTCTGTGCCGCGTCCTCGAGTGATGCTTCCTCACGAGACCCCTGTCCCAGCTGCAACTTCTTTGCCTTGGGGACGACCTCAGGAGGGAGGGCGCCGTCCTCATCTTCGGGGTTCTCGACCGCCGCAGCCTGGAAGGCACGCTCGAGGGAGCACACCGCGTCCTTCTCTTGACAGGCCATCGTGATGACGACGCCGCTTCCTGGCATCTTGAGAATGTTGTAGCCGTGGTGCGTGGCCGCCATTAACTTGGCTAGTGCTGGGTACCCTAGGATGGCATTATAGGGTAGGCGGATGTCAACGACGTCAAAGTCAATGAACTCGGTGCGGTAGTTGTTGCGCTTGCCGAAGGTGACAGGGAGGCAAACCTACCTGATCGGGTGTGTCGATCCGTTGGTCACTCCTGAGAATTGCTTCATGGGGTGAAGCTGGTAGTATGGCACCTGGAGCCTGTCAAACGTCTGAACAGATAGAACATTGAGCCCCGCTCCACCATCGATGAGAGTCTTGGTGACAACCACGTTGCTGATGACAGGGGAGCAGAGCATGGGGAGCGCGCCAGCGGTGGCCGCACACTTGAGCCGGTCTGAGGAGTCGAAGGTGATGGCGCACTTGGACCACTTGAGGGGGCGAGTTGCTTCAGGCTTGGGGAGCGCTGCATTCACCTCGCGCGCAAACTGCTTGAAGACGCGGTGGGAAGCCGGGGCCTATGAGCCGCCCAAGATGCAGACAATGGCCCGAGGCTGCTGGAAGCCCACAACCCCCTCGTCCTGGTGGTGATCTTCATTCCTCCTTGGCAGTGGAGGCAGAGGAGGCAAGGCTGCGTTGCCCTCAGGGTGATCCTCACGAGGCTGCTCCCTCCAGTTGCCCTCACGATGCTGGCCGTGCCAACGGTCCTCACGAGGCTGGTCGCGCCACTCCTGACAATGGTCGCGCCCATCCCAGCATCCTCCACCTCGGCCACATCCACGACCATAGCCTCGATCATTGCGCTCGGGGCATTGACCAAGGCGCCCGTCGCAGAGGGCCTAAGCTCCTGGCAGTTGTTGGTGTTGTGGCTGTGAACGTTGTGGAAGACACAGAACGGCTGGTTGCTCTGGGATGACTCGGGGAGGTCGCAACCACGCTTCGTCTCTGGCTCAGCCGCAAGCACGGCTGGCCCCTTGCGCTTCACGTCCTTGGTCTTGGTCTTCTTGTCTTCTAGATCAGCATCGAGGAGCTCGAGGAGGGAGAGGTGTCCCTCCTCAGCCCTTGCGCACTTGTTCGCCATGTTGAACATCTCCAGGGCGGTGCAGAGATCCTCGTAGTGAAGGAAATATGCCCTAGAGGCAATAATAGAGTTATTATTTATTTCCTTATTTCATGATAAATGTTTATTATTCATGCTATAATTGTATTAACCGGAAACATAATACATGTGTGAATACATAGACAAACATAGTGTCACTAGTATGCCTCTACTTGACTAGCTCGTGAATCAAAGATGGTTAAGTTTCCTAGCCATTGACAAAAGAGTTGTCATTTGATTAATGGGATCACATCATTAGGAGAATGATGTGATTGACATGACCCATTCCGTTAGCTTAGCACTTGATCGTTTAGTATGTTGCTATTGCTTTCTTCATGACTTATACATGTTCCTATGACTATGAGATTATGCAACTCCCATTTACCGGAGGAACACTTTGTGTGCTACCAAACCTCACAACGTAACTGGGTGATTATAAAGGTGCTCTACAGGTGTCTCCGAAAGGTACATGTTGGGTTGGCGTATTTCGAGATTAGGATTGGTCACTCCGATTGTCGGAGAGGTATCTCTGGGCCCTCCCGGTAATGCACATCACTATAAAGCCTTGCAAGCAATGTGACTAATGAGTTAGTTGCGGGATGATGCATTACGGAACGAGTAAAGAGACTTGCCGGTAACGAGATTGAACTAGGTATTGGATACCGACGATCGAATCTCGGGCAAGTAACATACCGATGACAAAGGGAACAACGTATGTTGTTATGCGGTTTGACCGATAAAGATATTCGTAGAATATGTGGGGGCCAATATGAGCATCCAGGTTCCGCTATTGGTTATTGACCGGAAACGTGTTTCGGTCATGTCTACATTGTTCTCGAACCCGTAGGGTCCGCACACTTAAGGTTTTGATGACAGTTATATTATGAGTTTATGTGTTTTGATGTACCGAAGGAGTTCGGAGTCCCGGATGAGATCTGGGACATGACGAGGAGTCTCGAAATGGTCGAGACGTAAAGATCGATATATTGGACGACTATATTTGGAGTTCGGAAAGGTTCCGAGTGATTCGAGTATTTTTCGGAGTACCCGAGAGTTACGGGAATTCGCCGGGGAGTATATGGGCCTTATTGGGCCATACGGGAATAGAGGAGAGAGGCCGAAAGGAAGGAGGCGCGCAGCCCCTCTCTGGTCCGAATTGGACAAGGGGTGCGGCCCCCTTTTCCTTCCTCCTCTCCCCCTCTTTCCCCCCTTCTCCTACTCCAACAAGGAAGGAGGGAGTCCTACTCCCGGTGGGAGTAGGACCGAGAGTAGGACTCCCCTTGGCGCGCCTCTCCTAGGCCGGCCGCCCCCTCCCCCCTTGCTCCTTTATATACGGGGGTAGGGGGGCACCTCTAGGCACAACAACAATTGATCTGTTTGATCTCTTAGCCGTGTGCGGTGCCCCCCTCCACCATAGTCCACCTCGATAATATCGTAGCGGTGCTTAGGCGAAGCCCTCCGACGGTAGAACATTAAGATCGTCACCACGCCGTCGTGCTGACAGAACTCTCCCTCGACACTCGACTGGATCGGAGTTCGAGGGACGTCATCGAGCTGAACGTGTGCTAGACATCGGAGGTGCCGTAGTTTCGGTGCTTGATCGGTCAGACCGTGAAGACGTACGACTACATCAACCACGTTGTGCTAACGCTTCCGCTTTCGGTCTACGAGGGTACGTGTACACACTCTCCCTTCTCGTTGCTATGCATCACCATGATCTTGCGTGTGCGTTGGAATTTTTTTGAAATTAATACGTTCCCCAACAGTGGCATCCGAGCCTAGGTTTTATGCGTTGATGTTATATGCACAAGTAGAACACAAGTGAGATGTGGGTGAGGGAGTTTCGGACTAGGGGGTGTCCGGATAGCCGAACTATCATCATCGGCCGGACTCCAAGACTATGAAGATAGAAGATTTAAGACTTCGTCCCGTGTCCGGATGAGACTTTCCTTGGCGTGGAAGGCAAGCTTGGCGGTACGGATACGTAGATCTCCTACCATTGTAACCGACTCGGTGTAACCCTAGCCCTCTCCGGTGTCTATATAAACCGGATGGCTTTAGTCCATACGACAAACAACAATCATACCATAGGCTAGCTTCTAGGGTTTAGCCTCCTTGATCAAGCGGTAGATCCACTCTTGTAGCACACATCATCAATATTAATCGAGCAGGACGTAGGGTTTTACCTCCATCAAGAGGGCCCGAACCTGGGCAAAACATCGTGTCCCTTGTCTCCTGTTACCATCCGCCTAGACGCACAGTTCGGGACCCCCTACCCGAGATCCGCCAGTTTTGACACCGACATTGGTGCTTTCATTGAGAGTTCTTCTGTGTCGTCACCATCAGGAAGGATGCCTTTTCCCGTCTTTAAAGACGACACCGTCGTCAAGGGAGCTTTGGCCGCCGGCCAGACTATCTGGCTAGGCGGTTTTCTTATGACCGCCTGTTCAGCCACCGCTCCGACAATGACCTCTTGGGTCATTAAAGGCGATCTTCACGTCAGCTCGGAATTGGCCGAGCAACTAGATCTGATTGAGCTCTCCTCCGTAAACAAGCTCTTGGATCGCATCGCCGCCCTGGGAGTCGCTACCGACTATGATCAGATTGGGCTTAAAACCGATCTGAGAGAAATTAACTCTCCCCAGGTTACCCACCATGTTGTTGTGGTAGAGGAACAATGCGGCGACTCTTCTTCTATGATAAAAACCAACTATGTCCGGATTCCCGATCCCTCCATGCCGGATTCCCGTGGAGGGACGGACGCTAATCAAATACTGAACATAAAGTCAGGCATCGGACCAGATTTGTTGGAAAGCATCCAGCAAACCAAGCTTCCGAATCCGGAAGCTTCTTGGCCTTTGAGCCTCAGATTGGGCGGGGTTCCGAACTTAATTCCACCCGCCCACCCAAACATAAGCGATCTATCTCAAATACGGCAAGAGCCCGATGAAACAGTACATCATTACTGGGCCAGATTCCTCCTGGTTATGAGCAGGATAAAGGACTACCGTGAAGAAAGCGCGATTTCAATTTTCTGCAACAATTGCACGGACAAGGGAATCATAAACGCCATCAGTCGTCGCGAAGTTACACGCTTTGCCGACTTAGCGACCATTGTACAAAAATACTGCGCGATGGAGAGTGCCTGGAAAACCGAAACTAGGTTTTGGGACAATCCGGCCCTGAATACAACCCCAGTACGAAATAAAAGGGTGCGTCATACTCAAGCACCTGGGTTAAAAACCAAAAAGCAAAAACCCCCTAAAGGGTACGGAACCGTACTGGAGGGCTGGCTCAACGGACCCTGCAAAATCCACAGCACGGAGGGCACCACTCCAACACATAGCCTTCGAGCATGTTGGATACTACGGTAGGTGGCCAAAAGTGGCGAAGGCTTTTTAGCCCCGGGCAACCAGCCCAGCAGTACCAGTACGGTATTAACAGTCTTCGAGACTTTCACATCAAATAACATGCGGAAACGAACAATCCACAGCCTCGCCGAAGTCTACCAAGTAGCAACAACAAATCCATGGAGCGACACGGCTATCACCTTCAATGCCAGCGACGAACCTAAATTCCGAACAGCTAGAGCACCAGCCGCATTGGTCCTCAGTCCGATAGTGGACGGCTTTCGTCTTACCAAGGTACTCATGGATGGCGGCAGTGGATTAAACCTCATCTACGAGGAAACCCTTAAAAATGGAAATTGACTGGAGCCGCATTGAGCGAAGCAGCACAACCTTCAGGGGAATAATCCCTAGTCGAGAAGTACGCTGCACAGGAAAAATCACACTAGATGTAGTGTTCGGCTCGCCGGACAATTACAGGTCCGAAGAGGTCACGTTCCAAGTGGCCCCATTCGGCAGCGGATACCACACTTTGTTAGGGTGAGAGGCATTCACAATCTTCCAAGCTATAACCCATTACGGGTACATGAAGCTGAAAATGCCAGGACCCAATGGAATAATCACTCTCGCCAGTGATCCAGATACAGCACTCCGCGCTGAAAATAAGACAGCCGCACTGGCCCTAGAGGCATTATCCGAAGCCCTAGCGGCAGAGGAACTAACTGCGCTGCGCTCCATGGTAGATAGGGACGATGTGATACTCGATAAGAGGCCCAAGTCCACCTCTTTTAAACCAGCAGACAAAATAGTCAAATTTCAGGTCCATCCAACGGACCCCATAAAGACGGCCTCAATTGGGGCACAATTAAATCCTGATGTAGAAGCCGCACTACGAGACTTCCTCCGGGAAAATTGGGACATTTTTGCCTGGCACCCTTTAGACATGCCAGGAATCCCACGCAGGCTGGCAGAGCACAACCTAAATATCCTAAAAGGATTCAAGCCAGTCAATCAAGCTCTTCGGCGATTTTCCGAACCCAAAAGACAGGCAATGGGAGAGGAGCTAGCCAAACTCTTAGAAGCCGAATTCATCAGAGATATAAAACATCCGGACTGGCTAGCCAACCTAGTAATGGTACCAAAAAAGGACAAATCCTGGCGCCTCTGCGTCGATTTTAAAGACCTTAACAAGGCCTGTCCAAAGGACCCTTTCCCTCTCCCTCGCATCGACCAAATCATCGATGCTACCGCAGGGCACGATTCATTGTGCTTCCTCGACGCATACTCCGGATACCATCAAATCAAGATGGCAGAAAAAGACTAGGCTGCAACGGCATTCATTACTCCATATGGGCCATTCTGCTTCAACACAATGCACTTCAGACTCAAAAACGCCGGCACAACATATCAGCGCATGATTCAGGCATGTCTGGCTACCCAGATAGGCAAAACAGTGGAGGCATACGTAGACGATGTGGTCGTCAAGACCAAACACGTCGAAACTCTAGTAGACGACTTGAGGGTGACATTCGACAACCTCCGAGCATACGACATTAAGCTCAACCCGGAAAATGTGTCTTCGGAGTACCAGCCGGAAAGCTCTTGGGCTTCATTGTATCCGGTAGAGGAATTGAAGCAAACCCAGCCAAGATCTGAGCTCTGTCACAATTGGATATTCCAAAAGACCTCAAGCAAATAGAAAAACTAACTGGATGCGTAGCGGCTCTAAGCCGCTTCATCTCCCATTTGGGAGAAAAGGCTCTGCCCCTCTATCGCCTCCTCCGGCGCACCGAACACTTCGAATGGACGGATGCTGCCACGGCCGGACTCGAAGAAATAAAGGCCATACTGGCAACAAATCCAGTCCTGGCCGCGCCCAACCTGGGCGAACCTATGTTATTATATATCGCAGAAACACATCAAGTTGTCAGCGCAGTACTCGTCGTCGAACGAGAAACAGAAGGGCACAGATTCCCTCTTCAAAAATCAGTGTACTACGTATCCACCGTCTTAACTCCATGCAAGTCCCGGTACCCATCAAAAGATAGCGTATGCGGTGTCCATGGCATCCAGGAAGCTGCGACACTACTTTCAAGAGTGTTCCATAACGGTGGCCTCCGAAGTACCTCTCAACGATATTATAAACAATCGCGACGCAACGGGCAGGATTGCAAAATGGGCCATTGAGCTCTTACCATTTGACATAACCTACAAACCACGACGAGCTATAAAGTCACAAGTTCTGGCTGACTTCGTCGCCGAATGGACCGAAGCCGAACTCCCTAAAGAGTATGACGCGTACTCCAATTGGATCATGCATTTCGACGGATCCAAAATGTTGGCTGGCTTGGGGGCTGGTGTCGTCTTGACGTCCCCAACTGGAGACACAGTCCAATACGTACTTCAAATAATGTATATGGACTCAAACAATGCAGCCGAATACGAGGCCCTTCTACACGGCCTCCGGATGGCAATTTCCATGGGCATTAAATGCTTAGAGGTGCGCGTGGATTCAAACCTCGCAATATACCAAGTAAATGGAGACTTTGACGCCAAAGATCCGAAAATGGCAGCTTACCGCAACGCCGTCCTAAAAATGTCAGCTCGGTTCGAAGGACTTGAATTCCACCATGTAGCCCGGGATAATAACCAGGCAGCAGACGTGTTGGCACGCATCGACGCAAAACGCAATGACGTCCCTCCAAACATCTTCCTGGAACGGCTCTTTAAGCCATCCGTATTATGGAAAGAGGAGTCTGGAAATAACAATCTGGAGCCAGCTGCCCCACCTAACTCAGACCACTCTGACACAATCGGCGGCTCAGACAATGAAATAACACCTTCAGCCCACGAAATAATGGCAGTAATTGCCCCATGGACGGAACCATTCCTAGCCTACTTAATCAGGTAGGAACTTCCCTAAGACCAAAATGAGGCCCTCTGCATAGTTTGGCGATCTAAAGCCTACAAGGTCCATGAGGGAGAACTTTATAAAAAAAGCACAACCGGAGTCCTTCAAAGGTGTATCTCCGAAGAGGAAGGGCGAAATCTCCTGGCTGAAATTCACACCGGACTCGGCGGGCACCACGCTGCAGCCCGGGCCCTCGTAGGCAAGGCCTTCCATACAAGATTTTATTGGCCGACAGCCCGGGCAGATGCTCAGGACTTAGTCCAACGATGCGTTGTTTGCCAGCTCTTTGCTAATCAGAGCCACATGCCACCCACCGCCCTCAAAACTATACCCATCACCTGGCCGTTCGCGGTCTGGGGGCTTGACATGGTTGGACCCCTTAAAGGGGGAACCCACAAGCACAAATACTTATTGGTCATGGTGGACAAATTCACCAAATGGATTGAGGCCAAGCCGGTTAAAACGGCAGAATCCAGACCTGTGATAGACTTCATATCCGGGGTAGTACACCGTTTTGGCGTCCCCCAAAGCATCATCACTGATAACGGCACGAATTTCACGACCGACGAGGTTAAACTCTGGTGCAAAAACATGGGCATCAAGCTCGATTACGCTTCAGTCTCTCACTCCCAAACTAACGGTCAAGTAGAGCGAGCAAATGGTCTAATCATGAGCGGCATCAAACCTAGACTAGTGCGGTCCCTCAAGGAATCTAACACGCACTGGGTAGAGGAGCTCGACTCCGTACTCTGGGGGCTGCGGACCACGCCAAACCAAACTACCGGATTCACACCATTTTTCATGGTGTACGGCGCAGAGGCAGTTCTGCCCTGCGATATAATTCATGACTCACCTCGCGTGCGCATGTACGAAGAAAGAGAAGCCGAGTTGTATCGGCAGGATAGTTTGGACGCCTTAGAGGAGGAGCGGGACGTGGCAAAAACTCGTTCCGCATTTTATCAGCAGCAGGCTCGAAGATATCAAAGCAGAGAAGTACGGCCCAAAACTTACAACATTGGCGAACTCGTTCTACGCCTGCCGGACAAGAAAAAGGACAAACTTAAGCCCAAGTGGGAAGGTACCTTCATCATCGACCAAGTCCTGACCGGCGGAGCATACCGTCTACGCAGCGCATCTGACAACCGACTCGAGCCGAACCCATGGAACGCAGCCCGTCTCTGAAGATTCTACGCCTAACGCCGGACTCAGAGTTTGTCTCACTCCTCCGTCCACCTTTTTACATTTTCACTGCCTCTTGTCCCCCTCCTTCTTCCCACTTTTTTTTCAATACCTTTGATATGCTGATTCGCGCATGGTTCGCACACACTTGATGTGCTCCTAGAACTCATTATACCTGGGGGCTTCTTTAATAGAAGCTTATTTATACGGGCTTCATGCCCAACACATGTGTCATACTTCCACATGTACCTTTTATTCACCATTATATGCATCGATATGACTTAAGTTTTGGCCAAGCTGGGTTGCCTGGCTCCTGTGCTTACCCCTACGTTCCCGATTGTTCGGCTAGGAGGTAAATGGAGCACCTCTGCGATTGTTACTGCCGGGTCAGCCGGATGTGTACCTCAGTCTGGGTGAAGCCGAAAGCTAGCGTTCTTCAGAGAATATTTGGTCGGTGACTGGAAAGATGATTTATTACTTACTTATTTATCTGCCCCCAGATGCTTTTTCTGCTATTTTCGCAGTCCGAACATGCACTTTAGGGCATGCCTCCCAGGGAAAGGAAACCTTAATGGAACTATTCTCCCTGGAAGATGTTTCTTACTAACCATGTAATATAACATAGCTAGTTGGGCACTTGTCTGATAAAGCAATTATGACCCCGACGCCTTGTCTCCATGCATGCCCCGGTTCTTTTATAACCGTAAGGGTATTTGGACACACTCCATACTGTTGGGTCCCGAGGTTGAAGCGAAAAGGTCCGCAAAGACAAATGATCTACAATCCGGCTAGAAGGCATTCTATATGTCATTTCAAAATTACATCGTCAAACTGACTGATTGTACTCCTCTTCAATCCCGTCTAACAGGCTGTCTAATTTACAGTCCTGTTGGGAATATTTCGCGGCCAGCTCTACTTGGCCGTACATCAAGCTCACAGGGATCTCCTTCCCATCAGGCCCCACAGGTCCGACCTCGGCCATGTGGTTTGGGTCAGCCTTCGGGTACCGCGTCTTCACCATGGCCCAGGCCTCCCTGGCGCCTTGACGGCAGACCGATTTCTTCCACAGACGAAGGCGTCGCCGTACTCCCTGAAGCTTCTCAGCAAGCCCTCCAAGGCCCTCAGGTAGGGAGACGGAAGGCCATAAGACCTGAACGACGCCACTCATCGCCTGCCGAACACGTTCGAGCAGTTGCACCATCTCGGGAAGTTGGTCACCCGTTGAACCGGGCATTTCCTCCGCAGGGCGACCTGTGAGCACACCTAAAGACACATTTCTGTCAATCGACTTCCTCGCCGAATTCTTCTTTTCAAAGGAATTTGCTCAAGCACTTACTATAAATACCGCGACGAAGCCGCTGATTCTCCTTCACGGAGCCAGACAGCTGGGCCCGAACACCTTTCAGCTTTTCTCCTAGCTGGGTGTGGGCATCCTGGAGCTTGTTCCTCTCCTGCTGCACCTTCATAAGCACCCTCTCGCCAGCCTTTAGCTGACGCAGTAGCTGTTGCTTGTCCGGATCTAGTCCGGCGCCCTCTGCAATATTATTGTCAGATTTACGCACACGCCGTACTTTGTTAACTACTTATCTTTTCGAATAACATATTACCAGTGGGGGTCTCTGTGGCTCCCCCTGTGGCGGCCAGTGCGGCCTCAAGTTGGGCCTTGCACTCTTGAAGCTCCTGGGACAGGTGGGTATTCTTCTCCGTAAGATCCTGCATAATAAATGATCCTTAAATCAGTTATTTTAACTATTTTAAGTCTCGGGGGCTACTGGCATATATAACTATTAAAATTAATTACCCGTATGTCCTTCACATACTACTCCGTGGCTCTGGTTAAACCATCTTGAGCGGCACGGAGGTGCGCGTCTCCCGCTTCAAAGGCATACAACGCCTCCGGGGAGAAACATGCGTCACGAAGAACTGTCCGGCGACGCCTGTGATTCATGGCGCTCTCCACCTCAGACCGGGTGGCAGACAGCCTGTCGGCATCCTCCGTCGGAGGAACATCCGGATCATGCCTTGTGTTCGCCTCCCCTTCCGGACCACGTGATGGAGCATGGCTGGCGGAGGCTTGATTGGCAACTTATCCGGACACTGTCCGGCGAGTGATCTTTCTCCTGGAAAAGTTATGAGCATTAATATACCTCCTAGGGATCCTTCCCTTAAAAACAACGGTGCGCCGTACCGTTGCGGCGACGTTTCGATTCGCGTCGCACTCCTCTTCCGCCTGCTGGGCCGAACTGACCCTTGCTGGTCAGCCGCCGCAGGTTCGGCTTCCCGCCTTAAAGGCACCTCCTGCGATGCACCATCAGTATAGGATGGTCAGAATTGAGCATGGATCAAATGATGGTGTCAAGACCTCGGTCGTAGTCACCTGGGAGGCCGGAAACAAACCGGGGTAGTCAGCCGTAATGGCGACTAGGGCATTGTCCATGCTAAGTTGGTGGAACACCCCGTCAATCAGTTCCACCTTTATGTCCGGATCCTCTTCGGAGGCCGGATCAAGGGATCGTTCCGGATCCTCGGGCTGTGGAGTTAGGCTTTGTATGCCCTCCACGTCCCAGCACAGCTCCTGCGTCGACATCACAAAGTAAGATACTTGGCTTTGGAAGTATGGATCGGGTAGATAAACGTCCGCTTACCCAGCTCCGAGGGTTATTCATGGAGAATCCATTCAATGGATTCGTGCGGAGGAAGTCCTCCTCCTCCCCCTTTTACAAGACGGACAGGATCTTTGCCAGATCGGCTGCTGAGCCCGGCCCTCTGCGGCCATGACGAGTGGCGTCGTCTTCCCCGTTGAAATCCCACATAGGGTGGCCCCTATATTGGAGTGGCTGCACCCCTCGCATAATGCACGTGGCCATGATTCCAATCATGGTCAATCCGGAGTGGGCCAGTAACCTAATCCGGCCCGTCAGATAATGGACGCTCCTATCATCCTCTCGTTGAGGGCTCCGCGGGCGCCAACTCAGGCGTTTCTTCAAGGGAGCATTGCTGAACTCCGGGAGGCCGATCCGAACTGGATCCGGCAGAGGAGCGTCCTCCATGTAGAACCATTCCGAAGGCCAGTCTTCGGACGCCTTCTTCGGGGTGCCGGATAGATATCCGGTCCCAACGATGCGCCATATTTCGGCTCCGCCCACTTGATAAATCGACCCCTCGTGAGAACGGGGTACGAGGCAAAACAATCTCTTCCATAGCGCAAAATGGGGCTCGATGCCCAAGAACAGCTCGCAAAGAGCTACAAAGCCCGCGATGTGCAAAATGGAGGCAGGTGTGAGGTGGTGAAGCTGGAGTCCGTAGAACTCCAGGAGCCCCCGGAGAAACGGATGTATGGGAAATCCGAGTCCTCTTATTAGATAAGGGACGAAGCATACCCGCTCTCCTTTGGAAGGGTTGGGGACGCTCTCCGCCTGCTTTCCACCCCTGAAGGTGGCCAGTCCGGCTCGAACCGGAACCATGAAAGCTGGGGGAAGATATCCCTCGGTTTGGAGCGCCACTAGCTCGCTGTGTGGAACTGAGCATCTCCCCCAATCTCCTGGCTTAGGAATGGGAGCGCGAGAGGAGGAGCCGCGTCGACTATCCATGATAGAATGGATTTTTGTCAGAGGCGCTTCGATGAGAACTTGCGAATGGAGGATGGTGTGAGCTGGATCTAGATCCTCGCCTCTCTTATAGGCGGCTCGTTCGCACGGCTAGGGGGTAAAATGTAAAAATACCCTAGCTTTTCGCATTCATATGACACGTGGAAGAAGGCCATTATTGGGCGTAGAAGCCAAGGAGCGCAACATTTATAAGGAAGCCGGACACTATTCGACAGGAACATGAAGTTTGAAGGAGAACCCGCCTTGCAATGCCGAAGACAATATACGCGCCGGACTCGTCGTCGCTGAAGCCTGGTTCGGGGGCTACTGAGGGAGTTCCGGACTAGGGGGTGTCCGGATAGCCGAACTATCATCATCGGCCGGACTCCAAGGCTATGAAGATAGAAGATTGAAGACTTTGTCCCGTGTCCGGATGGGACTTTCCTTGGCGTGGAAGGCAAGCTTGGCGATACGGATATGTAGATCTCCTACCATTGTAACCAACTCGGTGTAACCCTAGCCCTTGCCGGTGTCTATATAAACCGGATGGCTTTAGTCCATAGGACAAACAACAATTATACCATAGGCTAGCTTCTAGGGTTTAGCCTCCTTGATCTCGCGGTAGATCCACTCTTGTAACACACATCATCAATATTAATCGAGTAGGACATAGGCTTTTACCTCCATCAAGAGGGCCCGAACCTGGGTAAAACATCGTGTCCCTTGTCTCCTGCTACCATCCGCCTAGACGCACAGTTCAGGACCCCCTACCCGAGATCCGCTGGTTTTGACACCGACAGTGGGCGATACAAGTCATACTGCTTACCAGCATGTCATACTTTGGTTCAGCGGTATTGTTGGAAGAAGCGGCCCGGACCGACATTACGCGTACGCTTATGCGAGACTGGTTTTACCGCCATGCTTTGCACACAGGTGACTAGCGGGTGTTTGTTTCTCCAACTTTAGTTGAACCGAGTGTGGCTACGCCCAGTCCTTGCGAAGGTTAAAATAGCACTAATTTGACGAACTATCGTTGTGGTTTTGATGCGTCGGTAAGAACGGTTCTTCCTCAGCCCGTAGCAGACACATAAAATTTGCAACAACAAAGTAGAGGACATCTAACTTGTTTTTGCAGGGCATGTTGTGATGTGATATGGTCAAGACGTGATGCTATATTTTATTGTATGAGATGATCATGTTTTGTAACCAAAGTTATCGGCAACTGGCAGGAGCCATATGGTTGTCGCTTTATTGTATGAAATGCAAACACCGTGTAATTGCTTTACTTTATCACTAAGTAGTAGCACGTAGAAGCAATAGATGGCGTAACGACAACAATTCTACGATGGAGATCAAGGTGTCGCGCCGGTGACGATGGTGATCACGACGGTGCTTCGGAGATGGAGATCACAAGCACATGATGATGATGGCCATATCATATCACTTATATTGATTGCATGTGATGTTTATCCTTTATGCATCTTATTTTGCTTTGATTGATGGTAGCATTATAAGATGATCTCTCACTAATTATCAAGAAGTGTTCTCCCTGAGTATGCACCGTTACGAAAGTTCTTCGTGTTGAGACACCACGTGATGATCGGGTGTGATAGGCTCTACATTCAAATACAACAGGTGCAAAATAGTTGCACACGCGGAATACTCAGGTTAAAATTGATGACCCTAGCATATATAGATATGGCCTCGGAACACGGAGACCGAAAGGTCGAGCGTGAATCATATAGTATATATGATCAACATAGTGATGTTCACCATTGAAACTACTCCATCTCACGTGATGATCGGACATGGTTCAGTTGATTTGGATCACGTGATCACTTAGAGGATTAGAGGGATGTCTATCTAAGTGGGAGTTCTTAATTAATATC
The DNA here is from genome assembly GCF_002162155.2 of Triticum dicoccoides. Taxonomy (NCBI): domain Eukaryota; kingdom Viridiplantae; phylum Streptophyta; class Magnoliopsida; order Poales; family Poaceae; genus Triticum; species Triticum dicoccoides. The sequence continues at coordinate 530,938,852 of NC_041383.1, read as the reverse complement.
ATTAATAGAACTTAAATTTATCATGAACTTAGTCCTAGTAGTATTTTTCAAATTATGTTATAGATCAATAGCTTGCGTTGTTGCTTTCATATGTTTATTTTGATATGTTCCTAGAGAAAATTGTGTTGAAAGATGTTAGTAGCAATGATGCGGATTGGATCCGTGATATGAGGTTTATCCTCATTGCTGCACAGAAGAATTATGTCCTTAATGCACCGCTAGGTGACAGACCTATTGCAGGAGCAGATGCAGACGTTATGACCGTTTGGCTAGCTCAATATGATGACTACTTGATAGTTTAGTGCACCATGCTTAACGGCTTAGAATCAGGACTTCAAAGACGTTTTGAACGTCATGGACCATATGAGATGTTCCAGGAGTTGAAGTTAATATTTCAAGAAAATACCCGAGTTGAGAAATATGAAGTCTCCAACAAGTTCTATGGCTAAAAGATGGAGGAGAATCGCTCAACTAGTGAGCATGTGCTCAGATTGTCTAGGTACTACAATCGCTTGAATCAAGTGGGAGTTAATCTTCTAGATAAGATAGTGATTGACAGAGTTCTCTATTCACCATCACCAAGTTAGTAGAACTTTGTGATGAACTATAGTATGCAAGGGATGACGAAAACGATTCCCGAGCTCTTTGTGATGTTGAAATCGACGAAGGTAGAAATCAAGAAAGAGCATCAAGTGTTGATGGTTGATAAGATAACTAGTTTCAAGAAAAGGGAAAAGGGAAAGAAAGGGGAAATTCAAGTAGAATGACAAGCAAGTTGTCACTCCCACAAAGAAGCCCAAAGCTGAACCAAAGCCTAAAACTAAGTGCTTACACTGCAAAGGAAATTGTCACTGGAAACGGAAATACCCTGAATATTTGGTGGATAAGAAGGTTGGCAAAGTGAACAAGGGTATATTTGATATACAGGTTATTGATATGTGCCTTACTAGTGTTTATAGTAGCCCCTGAGTATTTGATACTTGTTCAGTTGCTAAAAATTAGTGACTCGAAACAGGAGTTACAGAATAAACAGAGACTAGTTGAGGGGAAGTGACGATGAGTGTTGGAAGTAGTTCCAAGATTGATATGATCATCATCACACACTCCCTATACTTTCGGGATTAGTGTTAAACCTAAATAAATGTTATTTGGCGTCTGCCTTGAGCATGAATATGATTTGATCATGTTTATTGCAATACAGTTATTCATTTAAAGTCAGAGAATAATTCTTGTTCTCTTTACATGAATAAAACCTTCAATGGTCATACACCCAATGAAAATAGTTTGTTGGATCTCGATCGTAGTGATACACATATTCATAATATTGATGCCAAAAGATGCAAAGTTAATAATGATAGTGTAACTTATTTGTGGAACTGCCGTTTGGGTCATATCGGTGTAAAGCGCATGAAGAAACTCCATAAAGATGAATTTTCGAAATCACTTGGTTATGAATCATTTGATGCTTGCGAACCGTGCATTTTGGGCAAGATGACTAAAACTCCGTTCTCTGGAACAATGGAACGAGCTACTGACTTATTGGAAATAATACATACCGATGTATGTGATCCAATGAGTGTTGATGCTCGTGGCAAGTATCGTTATTTTCTGACCTTCACAGATGATTTGAGAAGATATGCGTATATCTACTTGATGAAACATAAGTCTGAAATAGTTGAAAAGTTCAAAATGAAGTGGATTATCGTAACAAGAAAATAAAGTTTCTACGATATGATCATGGAGGAGAATATTTGAGTTACGAGTTTGGCCTTCATATAAAACAATGTGGAATAGTTTCACAGCTCACGCCACCTGGAACACCACAACGTTATGTTGTGTCCGAACGTCGTAACCACATTTTATTGGATATGATGCAATCTATGATGTATCTTACCGATTTACCACTATCGTTTTGGGGTTATGCATTAGAGACAACTGCATTCACGTTTAATAGGGCACCATCTAAATCCGTTGAGACGACACCGTATGAACTATGGTTTAACAGTAAACCTAAGCTGTCGTTTCTTAAAGTTTGGAGTTACAATGCTTATATGAAAAAGGTTTTCAACCTGATAAGCTCGAACCCAAACCGGAGAAGTGCATCTTCATAGAATACCCAAAGGAAACTGTTGGGTACACCTTCTATCATAGATCCGAAGGCAAAACATTCGTTGCTAAGAATGGATCCTTTCTAGAGAAGAAGTTTCTCTCGAAAGAAGTGAGTGGGAGGAAAGTAGAGCTTGATAAGGTAATAGTACCTTCTCCTGAATTGGAAAATAGTTCATAGCTGAAATCAGTTCCAGTGATTCCTACACCAATTAGTGAGGAAGCTAATGATGATGATCATGAAACTTCAGATCAAGTTATTACAGAACCTCCTAGGTATTCCAGAGTACGGTCCGCACTAGAGTGGTATGGTAATCCTGTTCTGGAAGTCATGTTACTAGACCATGATGAACCTACGAACTATGAGGAAGCGATGATGAGCCCAGATTCCGCGAAATGGCTGGAGGCCATGAAATCTGAGATAGGATCCATGTATGAGAACAAAGTGTGGACTTTGGTGCACTTGCCCGTTGATCGGCAATCCATAGAAAATAAATGGATCTTCAAGAGGAAGACGGACATTGATAGTAGTGTTACTATCTACAAAGCTCAAATTGTCGCAAAAAGGATTTCGACAAGTTCAAGGTGTTGAATACAATGAGATTTTCTCAATCGTATCGATGCTTAAAAATCTGTCCGAATCATGTTAGCACTTGCCACATTTTATGAAATCTGGCAAATGGATATCAAAATTGTGTTCCTGAATGGATTTCTGGAAGAAGAGTTCTATATGATGCAACCAGAAGGTTTTGTCGATCCGAAAGGTGCTAACAAAATGTGCAAGCTCCAGCGATCCATCAATGGACTGGTGCAAGCATCTCGGAGTTGGAATATACGCTTTGATGAGTTGATCAAAGCATATGGTTTTATACAGACTTTTGAAAATGCCTGTATTTACAAGAAAGTGAGTGGGAGCACTACAGCCTTTCTGATAAGTATATGTGAATAACATATTATTGATCGGAAATGATGTAGAATTTTTCTGGAAAGCATAAAGGAGTGTTTGAAAGGAATTTTTCAAAGAAAGACCTCAGTAAAGCTGCTTACACATTGAGCATCAAGATCTATAGAGATAGATCAAGACGCTTGATAAGTTTTTTTAATGAGTACATACCTTGACAAGATTTTGAAGTAGTTCAAAATTGAACAGTCAAAGAAAGAGTTCTTGCCTGTGTTGCAAGATATGAAGTTGAGTAAGACTCAAGACCCGACCATGGCAGAAAATAGAAAGAAAATGAGAAGTCATTCCCTATGCCTTAGTCATAGGTTCTATAAAGTATGCTATGCTGTGAACCAGACCTATTGTATACCTTGCTCTGTGTTTGGCAAAGGAATACAATTTTGATCTAATAGTAGATCACTGGACAGCGGTCAAGAATATCCTTAGTGAGGACCAAGGAAATACTTCTTGATTATGGAGGTGATAAAAGAGCCCGTCGTAAAGAGTTACATTGGTGCAAGCTTTTACACCGATCCAGATGACTCTAAGTCTCAATCTGGATACATATTGAAAGTGGGAGCAATTAGCTAGAGTAGCTCCATGCAGAGCATTGTAGACATAGAATATTCGCAAAATACATACGGCTCTGAATGTGACAGACCCGTTGACTAAACTTCTCTCACGAGCAAAACATGATCATACCTTAGTACTCTTTGGGTGTAAATCACATAGCGACATGAACTAGATTATTGACTCTAGTAAACCCTTTGGGTGTTGATCACATGACGATGTGAACTATGGGTATTAATCACATACAGATGTGAATATTGGTGTTAAATCACATGGTGATGTGAACTAGATTATTGACTCTAGTGCAAGTGGGAGATTGAAGGAAATATGCCCTAGAGGCAATAATAAAGTTATTATTTATTTCCTTATTTCATGATAAATGTTTATTATTCATGCTAGAATTGTATTAACCGGAAACATAATACATGTGTGAATACATAGACAAACATAGTGTCACTAGTATGCCTCTACTTGACTAGCTCGTGAATCAAAGATGGTTAAGTTTCCTAGCCATGGAAAAAAGAGTTGTCATTTGATTAACGGGATCACATCATTAGGAGAATGATGTGATTGACATGACCCATTCTGTTAGCTTAGCAGTTGATCTTTTAGTTTGTTGCTATTGCTTTCTTCATGACTTATACATGTTCCTATGACTATGAGATTATGCAACTCCCGTTTACCGGAGGAACACTTTGTGTGCTACCAAACGTCACAACGTAACTGGGTGATTATAAAGGTGCTCTATAGGTGTCTCCGAAAGGTACATGTTGGGTTGGCGTATTTCGAGATTAGGATTTGTCACTCCGATTGTCGGAGAGGTATCTCTGGGCCCTCTCGGTTATGCACATCACTATAAAGCCTTGCAAGCAATGTGACTAATGAGTTAGTTGCGGGATGATGCATTACGGAACGAGTAAAGAGACTTGCCAGTAACGAGATTGAACTAGGTATTGGATACCGACGATCGAATCTCGGGCAAGTAACATACCGATGACAAAGGGAACAACGTATGTTGTTATGCGGTTTGACCGATAAAGATCTTCGTAGAATATGTGGGAGCCAATATGAGCATCCAGGTTTCGCTATTGGTTATTGACCGGAAACGTGTTTCGGTCATGTCTACATTGTTCTCGAACCCGTAGGGTCCGCACACTTAAGGTTTCGATGACAGTTATATTATGAGTTTATGTGTTTTGATGTACCGAAGGAGTTCGGAGTCCCGGATGAGATCTGGGACATGACGAGGAGTCTTTAAATGGTCGATACGTAAAGATCCATATATTGGACGACTATATTCGGAGTTCGGAAAGGTTCCGAGTGATTCAGGTATTTTTCAGAGTACCGGAGAGTTACGGGAATTCGCCGGGGAGTATATGGGCCTTATTGGGCCATACGGGAATAGAGGAGAGAGGCCGAAAGGAAGGAGGCACGCAGCCCCCCTCTGGTCCGAATTGGACAAGGGGTGCGCCCCCCTTTTCCTTCCTCCTCTCCCCCTCTTTCAACCCTTCTCCTACTCCAACAAGGAAGGAGGGAGTCCTACTCTTGGTGGGAGTAGGACTCCCCTTGGCGCGCCCCTCCTAGGCCGGCCGCCCCCTCCCCCCTTGCTCCTTTATATACGGGGGCAGGGGGCACCTCTAGGCACAACAACAATTGATCTGTTTGATCTCTTAGCCGTGTGCGGTGCCCCCCTCCACCATAGTCCACATCGATAATATCGTAGCGGTGCTTAGGCGAAGCCCTGCGACGGTAGAACATTAAGATCGTCACCACGCCGTCGTACTGAAGGAACTCTCCCTCGACACTCGACTAGATCGCAGTTCGAGGGATGTCATCGAGCTGAACGTGTGCTAGAACTCGGAGGTGCCGTAGTTTCGGTGCTTGATCGGTCGGGCCGTGAAGACGTACGACTACATCAACCGCGTTGTGCTAACGCTTCCGCTTTCAGTCTACGAGGGTACGTGGACACACTCTCCCTTCTCGTTGGTATGCATCACCATGATCTTGCGTGTGCGTTGGAATTTTTTTTAAATTACTACGTTCGCCAACAGTGGCATCCGAGCCTAGGTTTTATGCGTTGATGTTATATGCACGAGTAGAACACAAGTGAGATGTGGGTGAGGGAGTTCCGGACTAGGGGGTGTCCGGATAGCCGAACTATCATCATCGGCCGGACTCCAAGACTATGAAGATAGAAGATTGAAGACTTCGTCCCGTGTCCGGATGAGACTTTCCTTGGCGTGGAAGGCAAGCTTGGCGATACGGATACGTAGATCTCCTACCATTGTAACCGACTCGGTGTAACCCTAGCCCTCTCCGGTGTCTATATAAACCGGATGGCTTTAGTCCATAGGACAAACAACAATCATACCATAGGCTAGCTTCTAGGGTTTAGCCTCCTTGATCTCGCGGTAGATCCACTCTTGTAGCACACATCATCAATATTAATCGAGCAGGACGTAGGGTTTTACCTCCATCAAGAGGGCCCGAACCTGGGTAAAACATCGTGTCCCTTGTCTCCTATTATCATCCGCCTAGACGCACAGTTCGGGACCCCCTACCCGAGATCCGCCGGTTTTGACACCGACATTGGTGCTTTCATTGAGAGTTCCTCTGTGTCGTCACCATCAGGAAGGATGCCTTTTCCCGTCTTTAAAGACGACACCTTCGTCAAGGGAGCTTTGGCCGCCGGCCAGACTATCTGGCTAGGCGGTTTTCTTATGACCGCCTGTTCAGCCACCGCTCCGACAATGACCTCTCGGGTCATTAAAAGCGATCTTCACGTCAGCTCGGAATTGGCCGAGCAACTAGATCCGATTGAGCTCTCCTCCGTAAACGAGCTCTTGGATCGCATCGCCGCCCTGGGAGTCGCTACCGACTATGATTAGATTGGGCTTAAAACCGATCTGAGAGAAATTAACTCTCCCCAGGTTACCCACCATGTTGTTGTGGTAGAGGAACAATGCGGAGACTCTTCTTCTATGATAAAAACCAACTATGTCTGGATTCCCGATCCCTCCATGCCGGATTCCCGTGGAGGGACGGACGCTAATCAAATACTGAACATAAAGTCAGGCATCGGACCAGATTTGTTGGAAAGCATCCAGCAAACCAAGCTTCCGAATCCGGAAGCTTCTTGGCCTTTGAGCCTCAGATCGGGCAGGGTTCCGAACTTAATTCCACCCGCCCACCCAAACATAAGCGATCTATCTCAAATACGGCAAGAGCCCGATGAAACAGTACATCATTACTGGGCCAGATTCCTCCTGGTTATGAGCAGGATAAAGGACTACCGTGAAGAAAGCGCGATTTCAATTTTCTACAACAATTGCACGGACAAGGGAATCATAAACGCCATCAGTCATCCCGAAGTTACACGCTTTGCCGACTTAGCGACCATTGTACAAAAATACTGCGCGATGGAGAGTGCCTGGAAAACCGAAACTAGGTTTTGGGACAATCCGGCCCTGAATACAACCCCAGTACGAAATAAAAGGGTGCGTCATACTCAAGCACCTGGGTTAAAAACCAAAAAGCAAAAACCCCCTAAAGGGTACGGAACCGTACTGGAGGGCTGGCTCAACGGACCCTGCAAAATCCACAGCACGGAGGGCACCACTCCAACACATAGCCTTCGAGCATGTTGGATACTACGGTAGGTGGCCAAAAGTGGCGAAGGCTTTTTAGCCCCGGGCAACCAGCCCAGCAGTACCAGTACGGTATTAACAGTCTTCGAGACTTTCACATCAAATAACATGCGGAAACGAACAATCCACAGCCTCGCCGAAGTCTACCAAGTAGCAACAACAAATCCATGGAGCGACACGGCTATCACCTTCAATGCCAGCGACGAACCTAAATTCCAAACAGCTAGAGCACCAGCCGCATTGGTCCTCAGTCCGATAGTGGACGGCTTTCGTCTTACCAAGGTACTCATGGATGGCGGCAGCGGATTAAACCTCATCTACGAGGAAACCCTTAAAAATGGAAATTGACTGGAGCCGCATTGAGCGAAGCAGCACAACCTTCAGGGGAATAATCCCTAGTCGAGAAGTACGCTGCACAGGAAAAATCACACTAGATGTAGTGTTCGGCTCGCCGGACAATTACAGGTCCGAAGAGGTCACGTTCCAAGTGGCCCCATTCGGCAGCGGATACCACACTTTGTTAGGGTGAGAGGCATTCACAATCTTCCAAGCTATAACCCATTACGGGTACATGAAGCTCAAAATGCCAGGACCCAATGGAATAATCACTCTCGCCAGCGATCCAGATACAACACTCCGCGCTGAAAATAAGACAGCCGCACTGGCCCTAGAGGCATTATCCGAAGCCCTAGCGGCAGAGGAACTAACTGTGCTGCGCTCCACGGTAGATAGGGACGATGTGATACTCGATAAGAGGCCCATGTCCACCTCTTTTAAACCAGCAGACAAAATAGTCAAATTTCAGGTCCATCCAACGGACCCCACAAAGACGGCCTCAATTGGGGCACAATTAAATCCTGATGTAGAAGCCGCACTACGAGACTTCCTCCGGGAAAATTGGGACATTTTTGCCTGGCACCCTTTAGACATGCCAGGAATCCCACGCAGGCTGGCAGAGCACAGCCTAAATATCCTAAAAGGATTCAAGCCAGTCAATCAAGCTCTTCGGCGATTTTCCGAACCCAAAAGACAGGAAATGGGAGAGGAGCTAGCCAAACTCTTAGAAGCCGAATTCATCAGAGATATAAAACATCCGGACTGGCTAGCCAACCTAGTAATCGTACCAAAAAAGGACAAATCCTGGCGCCTCTGCATCGATTTTAAAGACCTTAACAAGGCCTGTCCAAAGGACCCTTTCCCTCTCCCTCGCATCGACCAAATCATCGATGCTACCGCAGGGCACGATTCATTGTGCTTCCTCGACGCATACTCCGGATACCATCAAATCACGATGGCGGAAAAAGACTAGGCTGCAACGGCATTCATTACTCCATATGGGCCATTCTGCTTCAACACAATGCCCTTCAGACTCAAAAACGCCGGCGCAACATATCAGCGCATGATTCAGACATGTCTGGCTACCCAGATAGGCAAAACAGTGGAGGCATACGTAGACGATGTGGTCGTCAAGACCAAACACGTCGAAACTCTAGTAGACGACTTGAGGGTGACATTCGACAACCTCCGAGCATACGACATTAAGCTTAACCCGGAAAAATGTGTCTTCGGAGTACCAGCCGGAAAGCTCTTGGGCTTCATTGTATCCGGTAGAGGAATTGAAGCAAACCCAGCCAAGATCCGAGCTCTGTCACAATTGGATATTCCAAAAGACCTCAAGCAAATAGAAAAACTAACTGGATGCGTAGTGGCTCTAAGCCGCTTCATCTCCCGTTTGGGAGAAAAGGCTCTGCCCCTCTATCGCCTCCTCCAGCGCACCGAACACTTCGAATGGACGGATGCTGCCACGGCCGGACTCGAAGAAATAAAGTCCATACTGGCAACAAATCCAGTCCTGGCCGCGCCCAACCTGGGCGAACCTATGTTATTATATATCGCAGCAACACATCAAGTTGTCAGCGCGGTACTCGTCGTCGAACGAGAAACAGAAGGGCACAGATTCCCTCTTCAAAAACCAGTGTACTACGTATCCACCGTCTTAACTCCATGCAAGTCCCGGTACCCATCAAAAGATAGCGTATGCGGTGTCCATGGCATCCAGGAAGCTGCGACACTACTTTCAAGAGTGTTCCATAACGGTGGCCTCCGAAGTACCTCTCAACGATATTATAAACAATCGCGACGCAACGGGCAGGATTGCAAAATGGGCCATTGAGCTCTTACCATTTGACATAACCTACAAACCACGACGAGCTATAAAGTCACAAGTTCTGGCTGACTTCGTCGCCGAATGGACCGAAGCCGAACTCCCTAAAGAGTATGACGCGTACTCCAATTGGATCATGCATTTCGACGGATCCAAAATGTTGGCTGGCTTGGGGGCTGGTGTCGTCTTGACGTCCCCAACTGGAGACACAGTCCAATATGTACTTCAAATAATGTATATGGACTCAAACAATGCAGCCGAATACGAGGCCCTTCTACACGGCCTCCGGATGGCAATTTCCATGGGCATTAAATGCCTAGAGGTGCGCGGGGATTCAAACCTCGCAATATCCCTAGTAAATGGAGACTTTGACGCCAAAGATCCGAAAATGGCAGCTTACCGCAACGCCGTCCTAAAAATGTCAGCTCGGTTCGAAGGACTCGAATTCCACCATGTAGCCCGAGATAATAACTAGGCAGCAGATGTGTTGGCACGCATCAACGCAAAATGCAACGACGTCCCTCCAAACATCTTCCTGGAACGGCTCTTTAAGCCATCCGTATTATGGGAAGAGGAGTCTGGAAATAACAATCTGGAGCCAGCTGCCCCACCTAACTCAGACCACTCTGACACAATCGGCGGCTCAGACAATGAAATAACACCTTCAGCCCACGAAATAATGGCAGTAATTGCCCCATGGACGGAACCATTCCTAGCCTACTTAATCAGGTAGGAACTTCCCGAAGACCAAAATGAGGCCCGCTGCATAGTTTGGCGATCTAAAGCCTACAAGGTCCATGAGGGAGAACTTTATAAAAAAAGCACAACCGGAGTCCTTCAAAGGTGTATCTCCGAAGAGGAAGGACGAAATCTCCTGGCTGAAATTCACGCCGGACTCAGCGGGCACCACGCTGCAGCCCGGGCCCTTGTAGGCAAGGCCTTCCGTACAGGATTTTATTGGCCGACAGCCCGGGCAGATGCTCAGGACTTAGTCCAACGATGCGTTGGTTGCCAGCTCTTTGCTAATCAGAGCAACATGCCACCCACCGCCCTCAAAACTATACCCATCACCTGGCCGTTCGCGGTCTGGGGGCTTGACATGGTTGGACCCCTTAAAGGGGGAACCCACAAGCACAAATACTTATTGGTCATGGTGGACAAATTCACCAAATGGATTGAGGCCAAGCCGGTTAAAGCGGCAGAATCCAGACCTGTGATAGACTTCATATCCGGGGTAGTACACCGTTTTGGCGTCCCCCAAAGCATCATCACTGATAACGGCACGAATTTCACGGCCGACGAGGTTAAACTCTGGTGCAAAAACATGGGCATCAAGCTCGATTACGCTTCAGTCTCTCACTCCCAAACTAACGGTCAAGTAGAGCGAGCAAATGGTCTAATCATGAGCGGCATCAAACCCAGACTAGTGCGGTCCCTCAAGGAATCTAACACGCACTGGGTAGAGGAGCTCGACTCCGTACATTGGGGGCTGCGAACCACGCCAAACCAAACTACAGGATTCACACCATTTTTCATGGTGTACGGCGCAGAGGCAGTTCTGCCCTGCGATATAATTCATGACTCACCTCGCGTGCGCATGTACGAAGAAAGAGAAGCCGAGTTGGATCGGCAGGATAGTTTGGACGCCTTAGAGGAGGAGCGGGACGTGGCAAAAACTCGTTCCGCATTTTATCAGCAGCAGGCTCGAAGATATCAAAGCAGAGAAGTACGGGCCAAAACTTACAACATTGGCGAACTCGTTCTACGCCTGCCGGACAAGAAAAAGGACAAACTTAAGCCCAAGTGGGAAGGTACCTTCATCATCGACCAAGTCCTGACCGGCGGAGCATACCGTCTACGCAGCGCATCTGACAACCGACTCGAGCCGAACCCATGGAACGCAGCCCGTCTCCGAAGATTCTACGCCTAACGCCGGACTCAGAGTTCGTCTCACTCCTCCGTCCACCTTTTTACATTTTCACTGCCTCTTGTCCCCCTCATTCTTCCCACTTTTTTTTCAATACCTTTGATATGCTGATTCGCGCATGGTTCGCACACACTTGATGTGCTCCTAGAACTCATTATACCTGGGGGCTTCTTTAATAGAAGCTTATTTATACGGGCTTCATGCCCAACACATGTGTCATACTTCCGCATGTACCTTTTATTCACCATTATATGCATCGATATGACTTAAGTTTTGGCCAAGCTGGGTTGCCTGGCTCCTGTGCTTACCCCTACGTTCCCGATTGTTCGGCTAGGAGGTAAAGGGAGCACCTCTGCGATTGTTACTGCCGGGTCAGCCGGATGTGTACCTCAGTCTGGGTGAAGCCGAAAGCTAGCGTTCTTAAGAGAATATTCGGTCGGTGACTGGAAAGATGATTTATTACTTACTTATTTATCTGCCCCCAGATGCTTTTTCTGCTATTTACGCAGTCCGAACATGCACTTTAGGGCATGCCTCCCAGGGAAAGGAACCCTTAATGGAACTATTCTCCCTGGAAGATGTTTCTTACTAACCATGTAATATAACATAGCTAGTTGGGCACTTGTCTGATAAAGCAATTATGACCCCGACGCCTTGTCTCCATGCATGCCCCGGTTCTTTTATAACTGTAAGGGTATTCGGACACACTCCATACTGTTGGGTCCCGAGGTTGAAGCGAAAAGGTCCGCAAGGACAAACGATCTACAATCCGGCTAGAAGGCATTCTATATGTCATTTCAAAATTACATCGTCAAACTGACTGATTGTACTCCTCTTCAATCCCATCTAACAGGCTGTCTAATTTACAGTCCTGTTGGGAATATTTCGCGGCCAGCTCTACTTGGCCGTACATCAAGCTCACATGGATCTCCTTCCCATCAGGCCCCACAGGTCCGACCTCGGCCATGTGGTTTGGGTCAGCCTTCGGGTACCGCGTCTTCACCATGGCCCAGGCCTCCCTGGCGCCTTGACGGCAGACCGATATCTTCCACAGACGAAGGCGTCGCCGTACTCCCTGAAGCTTCTCAGCAAGCCCTCCAAGGCCCTCAGGTAGGGAGACGGAAGGCCATAAGACCTGAACGACGCCACTCATCGCCTGCCGAACACGTTCGAGCAGTTGCACCATCTCGGGAAGTTGGTCACCCGTTGAACCGGGCATTTCCTCCGCAGGGCGACCTGTGAGCACACCTAAAGACACATTTCTGTCAATCGACTTCCTCGCCGAATTCTTCTTTTCAAAGTAATTTGCTCAAGCACTTACTATAAATGCCGCGACGAAGCCGCTGATTCTCCTTCACGGAGCCAGACAGCTGGGCCCGAACACCTTTCAGCTTTTCTCCTAGCTGGGTGTGGGCATCCTGGAGCTTGTTCCTCTCCTGCTGCACCTTCATAAGCACCCTCTCGCCGGCCTTTAGCTGACGCAGTAGCTGTTGCTTGTCCGGATCTAGTCCAGCGCCCTCTGCAATATTATTGTCAGATTTACGCACACGCCGTACTTTGTTAACTACTTATCTTTTCGAATAACGTATTACCAGTGGGGGTCTCTGTGGCTCCCCCTGTGGCGGCCAGTGCGGCCTCAAGTTGGGCCTTGCACTCTTGAAGCTCCTGGGACAGGTGGGTATTCTTCTCCGTAAGATCCTGCATAATAAATGATCCTTAAATCAGTTATTTTAACTATTTTAAGTCTCGGGGGCTACTGGCATATATAACTATTAAAATTAATTACCCGTATGTCCTTCACATACTGCTCCGTGGCTCTGGTTAAACCATCTTGAGCGGCACGGAGGTGCGCGTCTCCCGCTTCAAAGGCATACAACGCCTCCGGGGAGAAACATGCGTCACGAAGAACTGTCCGGCGACGCCTGTGATTCATGGCGCTCTCCACCTCAGACCGGGTGGCAGACAGCCTGTCGGCATCCTCCGTCGGAGGAACATCCGGATCATGCCTTGTGTTCGCCTCCCCTTCCGGACCACGTGATGGAGCATGGCTGGCGGAGGCTTGATTGGCAACTTATCCGGACACTGTCCGGCGAGCGATCTTTCTCCTGGAAAAGTTATGAGCATTAATATACCTCCTAGGGATCCTTCCCTTAAAAACAACGGTGCGCCGTACCGTTGCGGCGACGTTTCGATTCGCGTCGCACTCCTCTTCCGCCTGCTGGGCCGAACTGACCCTTGCTGGTCAGCCGCCGCAGGTTCGGCTTCCCGCCTTAAAGGCACCTCCTGCGATGCACCATCACTATAGGATGGTCAGAATTGAGCATGGATCAAATGATGGTGTCAAGACCTCGGTCGTAGTCACCTGGGAGGCCGGAAACAAACCGGGGTAGTCAGCCGTAATGGCGACTAGGGCATTGTCCATGCTAAGTTGGTGGAACACCCCGTCAATCAGTTCCACCTTTATGTCCGGATCCTCTTCAGAGGCCGGATCAAGGGATCATTCCGGATCCTCGGGCTGTGGAGTTAGGCTTTGTATGCCCTCCACGTCCCAGCACAGCTCCTGCGTCGACATCACAAAGTAAGATACTTGACTTTGGAAGTATGGATCGGGTAGATAAACGTCCGCTTTCCCAGCTCCGAGGGTTATTCATGGAGAATCCATTCAATGGATTCGTGCGGAGGAAGTCCTCCTCCTCCCCCTTTTACAAGACGGACATGATCTTTGCCAGATCGGCTGCCGAGCCCGGCCCTCTGCGGCCATGACGAGTGGCGTCGTCTTCCCCGTTGAAATCCCACATAGGGTGGCCCCTATATTGGAGTGGCTGCACCCCTCGCATAATGCACGTGGCCATGATTCCAATCATGGTCAATCCGGAGTGGGCCAGTAACCTAATCCGGCCCATCAGATAATGGACGCTCCTATCATCCTCTCGTTGAGGGCTCCGCGGGCGCCAACTCAGGCGTTTCTTCAAGGGAGCATTGCTGAACTCCAGGAGGCCGATCCGAACTGGATCCGGCAGAGGAGCGTCCTCCATGTAGAACCATTCCGAAGGCCAGTCTTCGGACGCCTTCTTCGGGGTGCCGGATAGATATCCGGTCCCGACGATGCGCCATATTTTGGCTCCGCCCACTTGATAAATCGACCCCTCGTGAGAACGGGGTACGAGGCAAAACAATCTCTTCCATAGCGCAAAATGGGGCTCGATGCCCAAGAACAGCTCGCAAAAAGCTACAAAGCCCGCGATGTGCAAAATGGAGGCAGGTGTGAGGTGGTGAAGCTGGAGTCCGTAGAACTCCAGGAGCCCCCGGAGAAACGGATGTATGGGAAATCCGAGTCCTCTTATTAGATAAGGGACGAAGCATACCCGCTCTCCTTTGGAAGGGTTGGGGACGCTCTCCGCCTGCTTTCCACCCCTGAAGGTGGCCAGTCCGGCTCGAACCGGAACCATGAAAGCTGGGGGAAGATATCCCTCGGTTTGGAGCGCCACTAGCTCGCTGTGTGGAACTGAGCATCTCCCCCAATCTCCTGGCTTAGGAATGGGAGCGCGAGAGGAGGAGCCGCGTCGACTATCCATGATAGAATGGATTTTTGTCAGAGGCGCTTCGATGAGAACTTGCGAATGGAGGATGGTGTGAGCTGGATCTAGATCCTCGCCTCTCTTATAGGCGGCTCGTTCGCACGGCTAGGGGGTAAAATGTAAAAATACCCTAGCTTTTCGCATTCATATGACACGTGGAAGAAGGCCATTATTGGGCGTAGAAGCCAAGGAGCGCAACATTTATAAGGAAGCCGGACACTATTCGACAGGAACATGAAGTTTGAAGGAGAACCCGCCTTGCAATGCCGAAGACAATATACGCGCCGGACTCGTCGTCGCTGAAGCCTGGTTCGGGGGCTACTGAGGGAGTTCCGGACTAGGGGGTGTCCGGATAGCCGAACTATCATCATCGGCCGGACTCCAAGGCTATGAAGATAGAAGATTGAAGACTTCGTCCCGTGTCCGGATGGGACTTTCCTTGGCGTGGAAGGCAAGCTTGGCGATACGGATATGTAGATCTCCTACCATTGTAACCGACTCGGTGTAACCCTAGCCCTTGCCGGTGTCTATATAAACCGGATGGCTTTAGTCCATAGGACAAACAACAATTATACCATAGGCTAGCTTCTAGGGTTTAGCCTCCTTGATCTCGCGGTAGATCCACTCTTGTAACACACATCATCAATATTAATCGAGTAGGACATAGGGTTTTACCTCCATCAAGAGGGCCCGAACCTGGGTAAAACATTGTGTCCCTTGTCTCCTGCTACCATCCGCCTAGACGCACAGTTCGGGACCCCCTACCCGAGATCCGCTGGTTTTGACACCGACAGTGGGCGATACAAGTCATACTTCTTACCAGCATGTTATACTTTGGTTCAGCGGTATTGTTGGAAGAAGCGGCCCGGACCGACATTACGCGTACGCTTATGCGAGACTGGTTTTACCGCCATGCTTTGCACACAGGTGACTAGCGGGTGTTTGTTTCTCCAACTTTAGTTGAACCGAGTGTGGCTACGCCCAGTCCTTGCGAAGGTTAAAATAGCACTAATTTGACGAACTATCGTTGTGGTTTTGATGCGTAGGTAAGAACGGTTCTTCCTCAGCCCATAGCAGACACGTAAAATTTGCAACAACAAAGTAGAGGACATCTAACTTGTTTTTGCAGGGCATGTTGTGATGTGATATGGTCAAGACGTGATGCTATATTTTATTGTATGAGATGATCATGTTTTGTAACCAAAGTTATCGGCAACTGGCAGGAGCCATATGGTTGTTGCTTTATTGTATGAAATGCAAACACCGTGTAATTGCTTTACTTTATCACTAAGTAGTAGCGCGTAGAAGCAATAGATGGCGTAACGACAACAATTCTACGATGGAGATCAAGGTGTCGCGCCGGTGACGATGGTGATCACGACGGTGCTTCGGAGATGGAGATCACAAGCACATGATGATGATGGCCATATCATATCACTTATATTGATTGCATGTGATGTTTATCCTTTATGCATCTTATTTTTCTTTGATTGATGGTAGCATTATAAGATGATCTCTCACTAATTATCAAGAAGTGTTCTCCCTGAGTATGCACCGTTGCGGAAGTTCTTCGTGTTGAGACACCACGTGATGATCGGGTGTGATAGGCTCTACATTCAAATACAACAGGTGCAAAATAGTTGCACACGCGGAATACTCAGGTTAAACTTGATGACCCTAGCATATATAGATATGGCCTCGGAACACGGAGACCAAAAGGTCGAGCGTGAATCATATAGTATATATGATCAACATAGTGATGTTCACCATTGAAACTACTCCATCTCACGTGATGATCGGACATGGTTCAGTTGATTTGGATCACGTGATCACTTAGAGGATTAGAGGGATGTCTATCTAAGTGGGAGTTCTTAAGTAATATCATTAATAGAACTTAAATTTATCATGAACTTAGTCCTAGTAGTATTTTTCAAATTATGTTATAGATCAATAGCTTGCGTTGTTGCTTTCATATGTTTATTTTGATATGTTCCTAGAGAAAATTGTGTTGAAAGATGTTAGTAGCAATGATGCGGATTGGATCCGTGATCTGAGGTTTATCCTCATTGCTGCACAGAAGAATTATGTCCTTAATGCACCGCTAGGTGACAGACCTATTGCAGGAGCAGATGCAGACGTTATGACCGTTTGGCTAGCTCAATATGATGACTACTTGATAGTTTAGTGCACCACGCTTAACGGCTTAGAATCAGGACTTCAAAGACGTTTTGAACGTCATGGACCATATGAGATGTTCCAGGAGTTGAAGTTAATATTTCAAGAAAATACCCGAGTTGAGAGATATGAAGTCTCCAACAAGTTCTATGGCTAAAAGATGGAGGAGAATCGCTCAACTAGTGAGCATGTGCTCAGATTGTCTGGGTACTACAATCGCTTGAATCAAGTGGGAGTTAATCTTCTAGATAAGATAGTGATTGACAGAGTTCTCTATTCACCATCACCAAGTTAGTAGAACTTTGTGATGAACTATAGTATGCAAGGGATGACGAAAACGATTCCCGAGCTCTTTGTGATGTTGAAATCGACGAAGGTAGAAATCAAGAAAGAGCATCAAGTGTTGATGGTTGATAAGATAACTAGTTTCAAGAAAAGGGAAAAGGGAAAGAAAGGGGAAATTCAAGTAGAATGACAAGCAAGTTGTCACTCCCACAAAGAAGCCCAAAGCTGAACCAAAGCCTAAAACTAAGTGCTTACACTGCAAAGGAAATTGTCACTGGAAACGGAAATACCCTGAATATTTGGTGGATAAGAAGGTTGGCAAAGTGAACAAGGGTATATTTGATATACAGGTTATTGATATGTGCCTTACTAGTGTTTATAGTAGCCCCTGAGTATTTGATACTTGTTTAGTTGCTAAAAATTAGTGACTCGAAACAGGAGTTACAGAATAAACAGAGACTAGTTGAGGGGAAGTGACGATGAGTGTTGGAAGTAGTTCCAAGATTGATATGATCATCATCACACACTCCCTATACTTTCGGGATTACTGTTAAACCTAAATAAATGTTATTTGGCGTCTGCCTTGAGCATGAATATGATTTGATCATGTTTATTGCAATACAGTTATTCATTTAAAGTCAGAGAATAATTCTTGTTCTGTTTACATGAATAAAACCTTCAAAGGTCATACACCCAATGAAAATAGTTTGTTGGATCTCGATCGTAGTGATACACATATTCATAATATTGATGCCAAAAGATGCAAAGTTAATAATGATAGTGTAACTTATTTGTGGCACTGCCGTTTGGGTCATATCGGTGTAAAGTGCATGAAGAAACTCCATAAAGATGAATTTTTGAAATCACTTGGTTATGAATCATTTGATGCTTGCGAACCGTGCATTTTGGGCAAGATGACTAAAACTCCGTTCTCTGGAACAATGGAACGAGCTACTGACTTATTGGAAATAATACATACCGATGTATGTGATCCAATGAGTGTTGATGCTCGTGGCAAGTATCGTTATTTTCTGACCTTCACAGATGATTTGAGAAGATATGCGTATATCTACTTGATGAAACATAAGTCTGAAATAGTTGAAAAGTTCAAAATGAAGTGGAGCATCGTAACAAGAAAATAAAGTTTCTACGATATGATCATGGAGGAGAATATTTGAGTTACGAGTTTGGCCTTCATATAAAACAATGTGGAATAGTTTCACAGCTCACGCCACCTGGAACACCACAACGTTATGTTGTGTCCGAACGTCGTAACCACATTTTATTGGATATGATGTGATCTATGATGTATCTTACCGATTTACCACTATCGTTTTGGGGTTATGCATTAGAGACAACTGCATTCACGTTTAATAGGGCACCATCTAAATCCGTTGAGACGACACCGTATGAACTATGGTTTAACAGTAAACCTAAGCTGTCGTTTCTTAAAGTTTGGAGTTACAATGCTTATATGAAAAAGGTTTTCAACCTGATAAGCTCGAACCCAAACCGGAGAAGTGCATCTTCATAGAATACCCAAAGGAAACTGTTGGGTACACCTTCTATCATAGATCCGAAGGCAAAACATTCGTTGCTAAGAATGGATCCTTTCTAGAGAAGAAGTTTCTCTCGAAAGAAGTGAGTGGGAGGAAAGTAGAGCTTGATAAGGTAATAGTACCTTCTCCTGAATTGGAAAATAGTTCATAGCTGAAATCAGTTCTAGTGATTCCTACACCAATTAGTGAGGAAGCTAATGATGATGATCATGAAACTTTAGATCAAGTTATTACAGAACCTCGTAGGTATTCCAGAGTATGGTCCGCACTAGAGTGGTATGGTAATCCTGTTCTGGAAGTCATGTTACTAGACCATGATGAACCTATGAACTATGAGGAAGCGATGATGAGCCCAGATTCCGCGAAATGGCTGGAGGCCATGAAATCTGAGATAGGATCCATGTATGAGAACAAAGTGTGGACTTTGGTGCACTTGCCCGATGATCGGCAATCCATAGAAAATAAATGGATCTTCAAGAGGAAGACGGACGTTGATAGTAGTGTTACTATCTACAAAGCTCGAATTGTCGCAAAAAGGATTTCGACAAGTTCAAGGTGTTGAATACAATGAGATTTTCTCAATCGTATCGATGCTTAAAAATCTGTCCGAATCATGTTAGCACTTGCCACATTTTATGAAATCTGGCAAATGGATATCAAAATTGTGTTCCTGAATGGATTTCTGGAAGAAGAGTTCTATATGATGCAACCAGAAGGTTTTGTCGATCCGAAAGGTGCTAACAAAATGTGCAAGCTCTAGCGATCCATCAATGGACTGGTGCAAGCATCTCGGAGTTGGAATATATGCTTTGATGAGTTGATCAAAGCATATGGTTTTATACAGACTTTTGAAAATGCCTGTATTTACAAGAAAGTGAGTGGGAGCACTACAGCCTTTCTGATAAGTATATGTGAATAACATATTATTGATCGGAAATGATGTAGAATTTTTCTGGAAAGCATAAAGGAGTGTTTGAAAGGAATTTTTCAAAGAAAGACCTCAGTAAAGCTGCTTACACATTGAGCATCAAGATCTATAGAGATAGATCAAGACGCTTGATAAGTTTTTTTAATGAGTACATACCTTGACAAGATTTTGAAGTAGTTCAAAATTGAACAGTCAAAGAAAGAGTTCTTGCCTGTGTTGCAAGATATGAAGTTGAGTAAGACTCAAGACCCGACCATGGCAGAAAATAGAAAGAAAATGAGAAGTCATTCCCTATGCCTCAGTCATAGGTTCTATAAAGTATGCTATGCTGTGAACTAGACCTATTGTATACCTTGCTCTGTGTTTGGCAAAGGAATACAATTTTGATCTAATAGTAGATCACTGGACAGCGGTCAAGAATATCCTTAGTGAGGACCAAGGAAATACTTCTTGATTATGGAGGTGATAAAAGAGCCCGTCGTAAAGAGTTACATCGGTGCAAGCTTTTACACCGATCCAGATGACTCTAAGTCTCAATCTGGATACATATTGAAAGTGGGAGCAATTAGCTAGAGTAGCTCCATGCAGAGCATTGTAGACATAGAATATTCGCAAAATACATACGGCTCTGAATGTGACAGACCCGTTGACTAAACTTCTCTCACGAGCAAAACATGATCATACCTTAGTACTCTTTGGGTGTAAATCACATAGCGACATGAACTAGATTATTGACTCTAGTAAACCCTTTGGGTGTTGATCACATGACGATGTGAACTATGGGTATTAATCACATACAGATGTGAATATTGGTGTTAAATCACATGGTGATGTGAACTAGATTATTGACTCTAGTGCAAGTGGGAGATTGAAGGAAATATGCCCTAGAGGCAATAATAAAGTTATTATTTATTTCCTTATTTCATGATAAATGTTTATTATTCATGCTAGAATTGTATTAACCGGAAACATAATACATGTGTGAATACATAGACAAACATAGTGTCACTAGTATGCCTCTACTTGACTAGCTCGTGAATCAAAGATGGTTAAGTTTCCTAGCCATGGAAAAAAGAGTTGTCATTTGATTAACGGGATCACATCATTAGGAGAATGATGTGATTGACATGACCCATTCCGTTAGCTTAGCAGTTGATCGTTTAGTTTGTTGCTATTGCTTTCTTCATGACTTATACATGTTCCTATGACTATGAGATTATGCAACTCCCGTTTACCGGAGGAACACTTTGTGTGCTACCAAACGTCACAACGTAACTGGGTGATTATAAAGGTGCTCTATAGGTGTCTCCGAAAGGTACATGTTGGGTTGGCGTATTTCGAGATTAGGATTTGTCACTCCGATTGTCGGAGAGGTATCTCTGGGCCCTCTCGGTTATGCACATCACTATAAAGCCTTGCAAGCAATGTGACTAATGAGTTAGTTGCGGGATGATGCATTACAGAACGAGTAAAGAGACTTGCCGGTAACGAGATTGAACTAGGTATTGGATACCGACGATCGAATCTCGGGCAAGTAACATACCGATGACAAAGGGAACAACGTATGTTGTTATGCGGTTTGACCGATAAAGATCTTCGTAGAATATGTGGGAGCCAATATGAGCATCCAGGTTCCGCTATTGGTTATTGACCAGAAACGTGTTTCGGTCATGTCTACATTGTTCTCGAACCCGTAGGGTCCGCACACTTAAGGTTTCGATGACAGTTATATTATGAGTTTATGTGTTTTGATGTACCGAAGGAGTTCGGAGTCCCGGATGAGATCTGGGACATGACGAGGAGTCTTTAAATGGTCGAGACGTAAAGATCGATATATTGGACGACTATATTCGGAGTTCGGAAAGGTTCCGAGTGATTCAGGTATTTTTCGGAGTACCGGAGAGTTACGGGAATTCGCCGGGGAGTATATGGGCCTTATTGGGCCATACGGGAATAGAGGAGAGAGGCCGAAAGGAAGGAGGCGCGCAGCCCCCCTCTGGTCCGAATTGGACAAGGGGTGCGCCCCCCTTTTCCTTCCTCCTCTCCCCCTCTTTCAATCCTTCTCCTACTCCAACAAGGAAGGAGGGAGTCCTACTCTTGGTGGGAGTAGGACTCCCCTTGGCGCGCCCCTCCTAGGCCGGCCGCCCCCTCCCCCCTTGCTCCTTTATATACGGGGGCAGGGGGGCACCTCTAGGCACAACAACAATTGATCTGTTTGATCTCTTAGCCGTGTGCGGTGCCCCCCTCCACCATAGTCCACATCGATAATATCGTAGCGGTGCTTAGGCGAAGCCCTGCGACGGTAGAACATTAAGATCGTCACCACGCCATCGTACTGACGGAACTCTCCCTCGACACTTGACTGGATCGGAGTTCGAGGGACGTCATCGAGCTGAACGTGTGCTAGAACTCGGAGGTGCCGTAGTTTCGGTGCTTGATCGGTCGGGCCGTGAAGACGTACGACTACATCAACCGCGTTGTGCTAACGCTTCCGCTTTCAGTCTACGAGGGTACGTGGACACACTCTCCCCTCTCGTTGCTATGCATCACCATGATCTTGCGTGTGCGTAGGATTTTTTTTTAAATTACTACGTTCGCCAACAGTGGCATCCGAGCCTAGGTTTTATGCGTTGATGTTATATGCACGAGTAGAACACAAGTGAGATGTGGACGCCATCGGTGAACGCGAGATGATGGATTCATCCGACACCTTGGGAATCTTGAGGAGAACGTTGTTGAAACGCTGTATATACTTCTGCAGGGTCTCTCCAGGCTATTACTTGATGCGGTGCAGGTCACCCGCGGCCGGCGGACGGTCCCGAGTGCCCTGGAAGTTGGCGATGAAGCGGCTGCGCATCTCCTCCCAGGAAGAAACCGATCCCTCAGTCAGGTTCAGGAGCCAAGAACGCATGCCATCCTTGAGGGCCATCGGGAACCAGTTTACCATGATCTTCTCGTCGCCGTTGGCCGTCTTGATGCTCAGCTCGTAGAGCTGCAGGAACTCGGCGGGGTCGGTGGTGCCGTCGTAGCGTGGAGGCAGGTCAGACTTGAACTTGCTTGGCCAGACGATGTTGCGGAGCCCCGGAGTGAACGCGCGACATCCTGCCGTGGCCACCGGAGGTCTTCGAGGGGGGTGGAAACTAGTCCTGGTGCACGCGCACCTCCACCTCCTGCGGCGGTACACGGGCCTGGTGCTGGTGTGCTGGAAGCACGCGTGCTTCCCCCTACGGCCGCTGCACCACTTGGCAGCTCACCTCATCCCGAGCTGGCGTAGGGCGCAGCGGGTCGCGCCGCGGAGCCACATGCCTTGGCTCGACGATGGCGCCCTGGGCCGGAGGTGGTGGAGGAGCCCCGTGCGCCACGTCGCCTGCTGTAGGTGGTTGCTGAGGCAGCGAACGAGCCAGCTCGGCAGAGCCCCCGTGCGCAACGCTGATGAGCTCAGCGATCCGCTCGAGCCACTCCTCGTAGAGGTCGCCGATCGGGCGGTAGCGGAGGAGCTCCCGCTTCATGAGCAGGGAGGCCTGCACATCCGCCTGGCCCCGATGCGCGTGGGATGACGAAGATGCTGGGGTCAGTGATGGAGTAGCGGTGCGGACATCACGGCGCACCAACGCGTGCAGCGATGAAGCCTGCTGCTCGTGGCCGGCAGGGACCGTGGCGGCGTTGGCCACCGGAGAAGGAGCACGACGGGCACATCCGTCACCCGCCGGAGCCGTCTGACCAACACGAGTGGCGACTGCAGCCCGACGCTCGGCGCGAGCCCTGCACGCGTCGGCTATGGAGGTGTCGGAGTGGTGGTGGAGCGATCGTTGGAAGAGAGGATCCGATGTACCCCTACCTGGCGCGCCAAATGTCAGATTGTGGGACCCGCAAACCCTTGAGAGGTTCGAACTCTGGGGTGCATGCAGAGATCTCAACCTACCCAGCCTGCCTACTCGCGATCCTCCTAAGCCTAGCGCGTCGAGATCAAAGGGACAAGAGACACAACAGTTTTATCCTGGTTTGGGCCACCGTTGTGGTGTAATACCCTACTCCAGTGTTTTGGTGGATTGCCTCGAAGGGCTGAGGATGAGCTAGTACAGTGGATGAATAAGCCTCAGGAGGTGAGGTGTTCTTGAGGTGGTGTGGTGTATGCTAGCTCTACTTGTTCTGATCTCGTCCCCTCCTATGGTGGTGGCTAGTCCTATTTATAGTGGCCTTGGTCCTCTTCCCAAATATGAGCGGGAAGGGATCCCACAACGGTCGGATTTGAAAGGGGACAAGTAGTACAGTATATACTGACAAAAGTAGTCTTCACTTGCGAAAAGCCTCTGGTCGTGACGCTGCGGTGGGCTCGTCGATGACCTCCGTCCTGCCATCCTGGCAGTCTTGGTCTTGTTGCACAAGAATGGAAACCTTTGGCTGATTCCTCGGGACTCCGCACCTGCGCCCTGCTTCCTTTGCACCAAAGAGGAAACCCACGCTCTACGCCCGCCTGGTGCCCGCCTGGCGCCCATCTTGCTGTGGTCATCATGGCTCACGTCAGCTGAGCCTCATGAGGCAACCTACATAGAACTCTCCGCCCCTCAGGAGCTAGCCTGAGGAGGCCGATCCCTTCGGGGGTCTTGGCATCGCCCGCCTCGCAAGGATTGGCCCCTCACGAGGGTCTTGCGGTGTTGGTGTTGATGACAGGCCGTACCAGGCCGTCGATGGAGCTACATGGTGGGCCGCAGGCAGGGCTGGATACCCCCGAATCCAGGACGCCAGGCCTGCTAAAGGCCCACAACACAGTTGGGCCATTTATAGTGCGACCTGACTTTCTGCCTCTTAGCGGCCCATGCTCTTCATGGTCCAGTTCCAGTCCGCTATTTCTTTTGGCCTGCTAAAGGCCCACAGTATAGTTGGGCCATATGTAGCCCGACCTTAGTAACGACCTGTGAAATCAAATAGGCCCGCCTGTTGCCCACTTTGATGTCGGCCTGTTAATAACCCGGGAGGTAGGAGGGCCGACCATTAACTTTCGGCCTGGTAACAACCAATTAACTTAATGGGCCCACTAAAGTTCTTACATGTCTTTAGTCCAAAGTAGATAATTTGAGCCCATTACGACGAGCAATTATGCACATGACCAAAACCGATCAAGCAAAGGCACGGCATACAGGGAAAAACGTCGCACATCCATCATATATTACAGGAAATTACATCTACTGGGCATCAAAGATTGATGCCAGTGCAAATAAATGAATAGAACCTAACGATCTACAATGTCACAATCTGCAACCTGAGCGCGGATGATGCCCATAAGCATGTGGGCAAGTTCTTGCTGCTTTGCTACACTGTCTCTGAAAATATTGATCAGTTGTTCTTGCGCACGAATGTGCACCTCTGATTCCTCCACCATTTCCGTCATTGCTTCAGCCATTAATTGGTTCACAAACATATATATTTTTTCGTTGCATTTGAGATAGAGGAAACTGAACAGATTCAGATGGCGATTTTGGCAGGCTTGTATTATTGATAGTAGAGAGTGTCTCGACCACTTCATCATAATGTATATTAGGAGGGGAACCGAATAGATTAATCATGAGTTATTTCCATATTACCTGACCTAGATTTATTGGAAAGTAACAATGTGGTTGCCTTGCTGTTTTCAGAGTTTGTCTTCTTATCTTCAGCAGCCTGCACCAAATTAACACACTAGCATTGCTATCATTGGCCAAGTCAGATAATAGGAAAGCAACATTGATACAATGAACGTTTGTGCAACTAACCTACACCAAATTAACACAATATGGCATAGCTATCATCAGCCATGTAAGATAATACGAAAGCAACATTGAGACAATGAATGAATGGGCAACCAGAGCAGCACTACAATTCAGTAATGTGCATGATATGAGATAGTACACTCATGCAACTCAGTATGCAAAACTACCGGACAATTTTCCTTACAAAAATCAACATTGGCGCCTTTAACATTTTGCTACAACTAATTTTAGATCAGATAAAGGTTGGATTCACGCCGATTAACAAAATACATGCTGATGTAAAAATATAGTGATATACAACAGGTACTTACATCAGCATTGGAGCATAGAGAATTCCCGCAAGATATTTTCCTTGAATACAATCCCAATGGAGGAAGTCTTCTATCATTTAACCTTATTTTCTAAAAGAGAGATGGGTAAGAAACATGTAGAAAATATGACCAGAATGCTATAAAATTTCATGATGCGAGGATACGCACACGCTTCTTAGAATGGAGTTGACATTCTTTTGCTAGACTGGAGTAGACTAGTTCTTTGGCCACTGGAATCTGCTTATTATCAGTGGGAGTTGGGTTTCTCTGTGCTGGAGCAGTATTTATGAAAACTGGAGTTGGTTTATTATCTCCTTGTGTTTGGATCTTTTGCAAAGACCTGGTTTGTAACCCTTCAGATTCTAACATAGCCGTCTTCCCCTTGCATGCCTTATATAGGAGAATGGTGCTTCAATTATAAAACATGCTACAACAGAGATGGAATAGGTACTAAAGAATAGAAAGGCATGACATATTGACTTGTATTCCCTCCATCCGGAAATAAATGGATGGGTCTAGGCGTATTTCAGTTCTAGATACATCCAGTTTTATCCATTTCTGCGACATGTAATCCGGACGGAGGGAGTATGATGTAAGAGCTATGGATACGACATGACAACAGTGTAAAAAAACACTACTTGAATGTAAAACTGTATGCTAGTGGAATACCTACAGAAAAATACTAAGGCAACATATGCGTGTATGATCGGGAAACTAAGATGGCATTGCAAGAGACCACTAGAACAACACTTCAATGTCAAAAAAAAACATGGTATGGTAGACAGATGAAGTACATACTGATGAATAATAATGCATAAGATATTCAGAAGCATGATATCCAAACTAAGCAGATGGCATTGTGATAGAGTAGAATGACAGTACTTGAATTTGAAAACATGTTATCATGAATGGAATAGGTACTGAAAAACAGGAAGGCATGCCATATTTATATGCATGATCAGCAGGCTAAGCACAAGGCATTGCAACAGAGTAGATGCACTCCAGGACATTATATGCATGTTGTACCCATATCAAGGGCCAAGTAAGAGCAAGGACCTTGTGGGGTGAATAGGATTTATCATCTTTCTGCAAGTCTTGTGAAGAACTGCCTTTACATGTTCCATCATATTGGGTATCATTGACGTCAAGTTTGTTGGCTGTTACATTGCTCCGTGAGGTTCTTGTGCATAAATCAGTGTGTGCAATTATATCTGACATGCATGGAAGACAACTAGCAGTTAGATTTATGTAATGAGTGCCTGTAGCAGACGACATAAATAGTAGGATTGGGGTTAACTAGCAACAACAGGTCTCAAAAACTAAAGGGAGAACACAAATGAAAGCTACAGAATATGTATCGTTTGTACTCGAGATTAACTAGATGGCACACAAAAGTATTAAAGAACAACATAGGTAATACTAGAAGTGGTATAATACTATAATGATCAGCCTATGGGATAGCATTGGCTGATGGATGTTAACTATGGAACAGCTTTACCTAAAGAACAAGTCTCTTAGCTGACCTATGGAACAACCTTAACTCCTGAACAAGACCCGTAAGAGATCAGCATGAATATACAGTCAAATGTGATAATCTATTTTCCATGCTTAGATGAATAACAAAGCCATAAATGTTGCACACAAGTAAGATGAGGGTACAAACTATCTGGCCGCCATCCATAGGAGTGAGCATCATGTGCTGACTTGTCGATGGCCCTACAGTTGTTGTGGCTGTCCATGTCAGGCACACACATTTGATGCAGGGAACTGTTGAGTGGGGACTATAGCTCCCTTCTGGTGTATGCTTCCCTTGTTGGAGCAGCTGCGGTGAGTCGGAAGACGGTGTGGCTGAAGATGCAGAAAACACATAATGTTAAGAATGACACATCTCTTTGATCTAAAGAAATACCCTAAGAGATCAACAGCAAGGTATGAGAGTGGTCACACGTCTGTTGACTGAAGACTAAATTGGGGTCACACGATTTTATTTTATTTTGGTACTGTCCGATCTACGCCGGATGGCTTGATGGCCTTCTTGTGCCTCCTGGCTGACACTGTTTGTAATCTTCCCCGAAGAGCCAGTGACCAATGGCAGAGCAGCCTGCCTCTGCTGTCCGTGGCCCCAACCAAAACCCCGCTCCCCACCCCACCGCACTACCGTGGTTGCACCTCCCCCGGGCCAATCCACAAAGACTTGCCATCATCCAGATCCGGTGGCGGCAGTACCTTCAACCCGCACAACTCTAAGATAGCGGCAGCCTAGGAGCAAACTTGCGCCCTCGCACCCTTATGTTAGACACCAACCAACCGGCAGCCTAGGAGCTCCGCCGCCTTGAGGGGTGCTACTTCCCATTGGGAATCGATTGGCCCAGAATAAAAATTCAGACAACTAAAGCCTAAATAAAGTGATTTGAGATGAGGGTGCGACCTATCTGGCGGCACGGTGAAGTAGGCAGCTCCAGCTGCTGAGTCGGTGAGGCCGGTGCGGTTACGGTGGCGACCGGCGGCAGGGAAGAAGAGATGTCGCGACGGTCGACATCTACGGGGAAGCAGCGCCGGGGGTCTGGAGGGATCCGAAGTTGGAGCTTCTCCGGTGCCGTGAACAATGGCGGGGGTGAATCAGCTCTGGTACGGTTCACGCGGCCATCGTCGAGGCAACTATAGCAGCACGGAGTAAGAGTCACACGACCCAGTGCACGACGACAAATGGACATCGTCTCCGGCATTAGGGAGGAGGGCGGCTGTGAAATTGGTGCGGTGTGGGGCGCCATGGAGGAAGGGCTGAGGTTTCACGGCTCGGGAGAAGGGAGCTTCCGGGGAGAATGTGATTTGGTGCCCATGAGGTATGAATGGGGAGGGAATTGGGAGGGGAGTGGAACCATGTCT
>NC_041383.1:530833740-530909682 GCF_002162155.2 Triticum dicoccoides | reverse complement strand
TTCTACCCCTGCCTTTATGCTTCTCGGCTTGGGTATGTGTACTGAGGGTCGGGGATAGTAGAGTAACTTTGCTTCTCCCCAAATAGTGGGCGTGAGCGATTTCGGGCGAGGAGGGCGTGCTTTGAAATATAGTGGGCGCGAGCGATTTCGGGCGAGGAGAGTGTGTTTTGAAATAGTGGGCGCAAGCTATTTCGGGCAAGGAGAGGGTGTTTTGCCAACCATGGTTTATAAATTATTCGGCACATGTCATTTCGGCCGAGGAGAAGGCGCACTTGGATGAAGTTACGAACCTACCCTCGATGTATAACGGGCCAATTGATGCATGTCCCACATAGGCTCGTAATTTCGCGTCTCCCATTTATTTGCTCGGGCGAATTCCACCGAGCAGAGGGTGTTTAATGGTTCATTCAAATTTTGGGAGAACGAGCATCCACGTCTACCTTACCAAGTCTATTCGAATCAAATTTTGAAATATTAGCTTGCCACTTCTCTTTTAGATGGAGAGATGATGCTCGGGAGTAATGTGTTTTTACATGCTCGTTGCTAGCGATTTACTATATGACAAATAGTTGACCCACTCAAAAACGGGAATGAAACCCAAAATGAAATATCTCGATTCAATGAAATAACTCGTTCACCAGGTCAAAATAGTGAACTAAATCCAAAATTGAACACCTCAATCGAGTAGCATGTTGTACAGTATTATAGTACTCCATGAACATGCTGAAAGTCAAATTAATGAATTTGTTTGATATACGCATATCTCCGTTCATGTGTGGATTGCAGACAACATGTTCTCCAATTTAAATATTTGAATGCAAGTTTATATCGAAACATGGTTTATATCAGTCTTTGATGCATAAAATGCGACCTCCCCCTCTCCCGGACTCGTGCTCTCTCTCTCTCTCTCTCTCTCTCTCTCTCTCTCGCTGACAATCTTCAATTCTGTCGCATGCATCCAACACACAAACCTTGTTGGGCCCTCTCCCTCCCTCTCCATCTCATGTGTGTGTGTGGGGGGGGTCTTTGTAGTTCGCATGCATATATACTCCATATATAGGTACCTCTTGCACACTATGTATGATTCTCTAGTCCAAGCTAGATATCTTGGGTGCACTCATCGTACGCACACAAATTCCTTGGCTCGTTGACCGTAACTCTCTCACACACCACTCTGTTGTCTCAGAGCTCTTCCCTCTCTCTCTCTCTCAAACTCTCCATCTACCTGGGTCACACATACACATGCATATCTCACTCGCACTTGATAGACCCATCTAAAACTCTATTTCTCTGCCTTGTTCTCTCTCCATCTCACATGCACACACACACACAATCTCATGCCTAGCTAGCCAAGTATGATGGTCAATCACTCAATTGTAGGCACACGCAGTCCCCCCTATATGTATATGACTATCTAATCTTAGTCTCCATCACCAACATGTGCATGGTCTATCTCGATTTCTCTCGGGGCATCTTTCTATCGCGCACGCACCTCCCTCGATCTCCCACCCATATAGTCCCCTCATGATCTCAAGGGGATCTTTCTATCACAAACACACCCTCTCTCCCTCCCCATGAGTCCATGTTCTCCATGTGTCCCTCTCGGCATTTGTTCCTTGTTGGCTAGACCTCTATTGGACATGTGCTATAGGGGTGTCTCTCTCCATTGCAAACAATCACGCGCTAGCTATCTTCGTGTATCTCCTCACCTCACTTTTCTATCTCGGAGATGCATGATATGTTTGCATAAGAAACGAAAAAACACACACTCTCTCTAATTTATCATTTGTTGTCACTTTCTCTTTCACACACATACTCTTTTTGCACACTCACTCATTCCCCTTCACACGCACTTGATCTCTCTCGACTTAGGCACTCACTTTAGTCCATAGCATATAGATTTATTGAAAAGTCAAACATCACAAAGTTTGACCATGTACGTGGAGAAAAACATTTACATCTAGAACGGCAAACATATACCATTAGATTCACCATGAGATGTAGTTTCGTATGATGTATCTTTGGCATTGTAGATATAAATAACATTTGCGTAAACCTGAACAAAGTTTCCAAAGTTTGACTTCTAAAAATTTACATGCACTGCATTATCGAGCGGATGGAATATCTCTTTCCCCCTCTCAGCTATCTGACGCATCACTCAGCCTTATCGGGGCTCCTCTATCTCTCTCAAACTTCATATCTCCCTGGTTCACACATACACATGTCTCTCTCGCGCTACATATAGACCCATCCAACGCTCTCCGCCCTTGTTCTCTCTCTATGTGACACGCACCCCCCTAAGTACCATAATCCCTCACTCCATCATAGGTGCAAGCACTCCCCCCTAAGTATGATTATCTCTCACTAGCCATCAGGAACACATGTATTGTCTCCTTCCATCCATATGTCTATCTCGATATCTCATGGGGTATCTTCTATCGCGCACACACCTTGTCACTCGATCTCCCACCCATGTAGTCCCATCACGATCTCCAAGGGATCTCTCTATGACAAACATACACTCTCTCCTCCCCATGTCTGCATTTTCTCCATACATCTCTCTCGACCGCCCTCCCTTGTTTGTCAGACCCCTCTTGGCCATGTGCTAGGGGTCTTCCTCTCTCGGTTGCAAATAACCACACACTATCTCCTCACCTTGCTTTCGTTGTCCAAGATGCATGTGTGATATGTTTGTATAAGACACACACACTTTTTCTCTACTTTTATCGTGTGTTGTCCATGTCTCTTTCACACACGCACACACACTTTTTCACTCACTCTTTCTATTTCAGACACACACACACACTCTCTCTCTATCTCTCTAGTTAGGGACTCTCTCACGTCCATAAGCATATGGATGTTTTGAAAAGTCAAACCTGAGAAACGTTTGACCAGGTATATGTGGAGAAAAACAGTTACATCTGGAACGATCATTAGATTCATCACAACATGTACTTACCTCATACTATCATTTATCTTTGGTTTTGTAGATATAAGTAATTTCTTTATAAACTTGGTCAAAGTTTCAAAAGTTTGACTTTAAAAAAAATGTTGGCACTACATTATCGAATGGAGGGAGTAGCTCTTTCTTTCTCTCTGCTATCTCTCACGAGCCTCCCCTCTCACTCGAACTCTCTATACGGACGGATTATACGCTCACTGTGTCAGCATATAGCTCCGTATATTGTTTAGTTGACCGGTCAACCAGTCCACATGCTGCCTTGTCAGCTCGTGTTCTCTATCTTCGTGTGCTAGCCCATGTGGCAGTGGGTGAAAATAAGTAAACTAGAATCCCATCTGACATGCGGTGAAGTAAACAAAGTTGAAACCACTCGGGGTAGCACCCCGCACACTAGTAAATTGAGGGCGCATTGAGGACACACTTCTTCCGCGTGAAGAACGCACTCGCGCACACCCAGCAGGCCCTCCACTATGTAGGCCAAAACACGTGCCAAATTCACTTGTGATGCATTTGGCATCGATGCCCTCCATTGCTCACCTGGTGCCCCAATCTGGATCACCTACTTTGCTCCGGTGCCAAATTAACTCACGCAATGAAAAAACACTTGTGTGTGTGTGAGAGAGAGAGAGGACCGAGGCAATAAAAAAACACTTGTTTGGGAGAGTGAGAGGCTGGTGTATTTGGTTTGATTGATTTGTTTATACATGTGGGTCTATGTGCACAGCGGTGCCAACTCTCTCACATCACGAGAGTGGAGCCAAAATCTTTTGATTTGACATAGATGCATATTATATGGCATACTTTTGAGAAATATGGCATCGGCCATATAGTGGAAGGCAACAAATGCCCAAGCTCTTCATGTGCTCCTAGGTAAATGAGAGGAAAGAGAGAGAGAGAGAGAGAGAGAGAGAGAGAGAGAGAGAATATCACTAGCCAGCCAACCCTATCGTATGAGCGAAAGATATTGGTACCTCTTCATGACACGACAATCTTATACAGCCAGCTGCTCTAATATGTTCTCTTCTTTTGCAGATAAAAAAGACCCGAAAGTGAAAAATGTGTTGCACTATAACAATCTCATCGAATGCCTTGATCTCCATCTTACAGAAATTGATTTGATCGACTACCGAGGTAGCACATCTGAGATTAAATTGGCCAAGTTCTTTGTTCTGGAGGCAAGTGTGCTCAAGGTAATGAGGTTTGGCATTCTCTGGCGCAACAATGAATGGCGTGCTGATCACCGCAAGCGTCTAAGCCTAAATGACAAAGTCTCCGCAGAAGCTGAATTTGTTTTTGAAACATCAGGTGGCGAGAGACTCGAAAATTTATTTGCCCATTAGTGACTTGTCAGGGCGGTGGATTTTAGTTTGTACGATAATGCTGCATCCACCTAAAGTAACGAAAGTTCTTACATAAACTTCCTAATAATTCCATCTTCGTAGGCGCAACATTACTCCTAACATTTGTAATATCAGTTTGAAACTTGTAATACTCCCATATCCTATTCCCGCATTTTCAAAATCCTGCGAATTAAAGAGGTCCTAAGTTGGTGATGATGGTATGCCTGCCATCTTTCAGCAATAGCCTCCGGATCTAGATCTGACGCATACAAACCAAACTTCACCAGTTTTGCAATGCACGGGCATCTACGCATGGGAAATTATGTCAAACACGGCTAGTTGTAAGCAGGCTAGCTCTATATCCATGATGATAGTGACTGCAGACAGTGAGGCTGACTATGGTATGCCGAACACGGTGCCTATACTCAGGTGTCATCTCCGGCACAGGGTCTTGTCACTTCACTGTGAGGAGCAACACATAATAATTTGACCAACGGGTAGTACAGTGCTACTACATTGGTAGTACTACTATTAGTACTAGCACCACCATCTGGATTTAGTAGTACTACCACGTCCATCTGGATTTAGTATTTGACTAGCAATATCTAGTAATGCATGTCACAAAAAATGTACTACTCCCTCTGTAAATAAATACATGGTGTATTGTTTTATTTCTATCATCTAGAGAACTTAATATCTTTTTGCTAATTAACAGGATTACATGCAATGAACTAACCACTGCATGTCATGTTTGATAGTCTCAAGTCATTGAAAGCATGCACGACCGACATCTCTCATTGGTTGATATGTCACGAAATAAGAAACGAGGAGGGAGTTACTGTACCTTGCCTAAGTGTTTTGGGATTATTTGGTTTTTGTAAGGTGACTTACACAACATTTTTGGTTACATGCATTAACATTTTATTAGTTAAATCAAAGGTCAAAACTTGGCGCAAAATGCAAAGGAGACCAATAAACCAGTAAACATGAAAGTTCTCTCGTTTGGCCCCAACTAGAGGTCCGATGAGATGACTATACTGCACCGGCATGGAGGGGGATGCAACTTCATTGACTTACTGCACCTGCCTTTGGGTGTATGACACGTGGGCCCAACGGGTGTCTGACCCACCTGTCATACAGCCAAAGGCGGGTGCAGTAGAGGGCCGAGGAGTTGATGGCCAACACGCATGTGAATTCAACGCAGTCTACACTTCTCATATAAAGGCTCCCCGCCAGTCCAATCTAGTACGAAATCCTACGCAGCTACGCACCCTAACCAAGGGCAAGAGTGATCACTCCAATCGCAAGATCAGTTGTCTAGAAGCAAGACCCATGGAGGCGATGAGTGCGAGCATCAGCCGGCTATGCCAGATGGTCCACGATGCCGGCCTGCGGCCCGACACCGAGGAACGTCTCCAGGTAGTTCTTGAGGCCGCCAGGGCGAGGGGCCGCTTGGACGACAACTTCGTCTCCTTGTTCGACAAGGTCCCCGTCGGCTTCCCCGACAAGTTCACCATCGTCAAGAAGCTCGCGAACGACATTGACGTATGCCTCTAGCCCACGCGCCCAGGCTCTCTCGATGTCCGCCACCCTCAACGGCCTCTATGGTGACAACCTCTTTGACACACTGGTGGCCCTGCGACTGCCCTCCGTCGTGCCAGAGAATGTACACCTCCAGGTCGCGCTCGCCGCATAGCGCCTGGCGTAGCCAGACACCATCGACATAATCACCCATGTCTACGTGCAAATTGTCCACAAGGACTACTACATGCAAGAGGAGGACGATAGGATGCTGGCCTTCTTGGACCACAGGGCAACCTTGGACGACATTGTTTGGAAGCACATTGAGCTCGTCTCTAACACCGCTGCTCCTCACACGTCAGTTGGTGACCCGGCGCACTAGGGCGTGAGGATGTCGTTGATGGATCCCTATGTATCTTTATCTTTCCGTCAAATCCATGTAGTAGTATATGGTACTACTAGTAATTATCTTACCTTTCGCATCAACTTCATAATTTTCGTACGTACTCCATGCATGAACCGCGCCAGAACCAAACTTCTCATTACTCTAGGGAAACTCGTTATTTCTATCTATCGGTCGTTCCATGGAGCAGAACCAAATTTTACAAGTTACAAGTTCAAAAGGAAAAGCCTGCCATGTTCGTGTTGCACCCCCACACGGTTGGTCCAGCACACTGCTCAAGGGGGAATGCGTGCTGTGTTGCATTTTCACTTACAAGTGGGACCGCAGTTGAGCAAAACGACTATCGGCAAACCCCCACCCTGCCCACCGTGCGATGGCTGAGAAAACAAGAGGGAGAAGAGATGGTTGTAGCACAGACTCCAAGAAATTGGTGTCAGATGGGACTCGTGTTGGTGGCGTGTGACGTACTGCTAGACGTGAATGCTAGTTATGGCCCATGCCACCCCACTATATCGAGCCTATATCGAGGTGCTGGCTACGTAGAACAAATTTCCTGGAGTCTGTGCTCAGCCCTCCTCTATCTCTCTTCTCAGCCAGCCAACAGACGTGTGGAGCCCATCGTCTATTTTCTCATATGCGGTCCCACATGTTAGTGAAAACGCAAGAGGACCCACTGAACCTGCACATCTTTCACCTAGACGTGCTGGTGATGAAAAACAAATCCAATAAAGATCTTCGGTGGCTGCTTTTGGTGTTACTCAAGAGTAGTAAGATTTTATTTATAGTTTAACCCAAGATGCACATCACATGGCTTCAACTACCACTCCATTTTCTTGCATGACACGACCTGGATGCTGGATGTCCCACGTGTCGGCAAAAGGAGGAAGAACTCGACCAAATCTTCGGTTGTGCTCTCGGATTAGACTAGTTGTGCTAACTTAAAATTTTATTGTGTAGAATGGATGCAAGTTTTGGTATTGGGAAGAAGAATACATCGATATATTGATAGAGTGCAATTTAGTAGATGTTCTAGCACTTTTAGGTAGCATAGAGGCTAGAGATGAGACTAGTGCACTTGTTGATAGAATAGAGGCTAGACATGAGACTAGATGCGAGGAAGCAACATCTACTTCTTCTTTACAGTCGAAGAAGAAAGAAGCACACAAGATTGAGCCTCCGCAGATCAACAATAAATGCATCAAGAAGGCACTAATCCAACTTACAGGAGTAGTTATGGAAGTTGGATATCTTCTAAAATGTATTCTTGTGGTTCTTGTTTTCTTTGGTCTTGCTTTTCTAGTCAAATTTTGGTGATGTATTTCCATGTACCAAAAATCAATGATGAAAAAAAGAGCAAAGAAAAATGTACGCAACCGGGATGCGTCCGCACGTTGGGCGCACGACCACCACATCCAAGAAATGGCCTGGACATGACCCCATTGCCCTACCCAAACAGACAGAATCCGAGCAAAACAGAGGACCGTTTGGGGTCCTGTGTTGGAGTTGGCCTTAAAAGTGGGACCCGCAGTTGAGCAAACCGACTATCGGCAAACCCCCACCTCGCCCGCCGCGCGATGGCTGAGTTAGAGAAACAACGAGGTTGAAGAGATAGCTGTAGCACGGACTCCAAGAAATATGGTGTTAGATGGAAGTCATGCTGGTGGCGTGTGCCGTACTCTTGGACGTGAATGCTTGTTCTGGCCCATGCCACCCTACTATATAGTATCGAGGATTCGAGGTGTTGGTTACGTAGAACGAACACATTAACATATGGCCCACCTCACACTATGGCCAAATTTCCTGGAGTTTGTGCTAGGTTAAAAAGTGTTCTTTGTGAGGGTGGGTGGCTTGTCTCAAGTTTAAAACTTGTTGTATTACGTATACGTCGACGTAGAGATAGTGCAGCAGTTTTGAAAGTTTGAACCCAAACATCAGAATGTAATTTCTACTGGACTCATCCGAGGACCTTGGATGATGGGATTCGCAACTACACTAAAAACACCCGCCCGACGTGCGAAGCATGTGAAGGTAGTACGAATAGTGTACTATTGTTGATTGGCCTCATCCGATAGCCTGTTGCAATGCACGTACAATTATGTATTCAGAAAATATTTTTTTGCCTCGTCGCAACACCCATTCAGAGAAGCGACTCGAAAGCAATACATAAATTTAGTAAGTTTATAACAGGCATATCATTTTATTACATACAACAGGTCATCAACCCACAACGACAACGAGGATACATTGTAAATACTAAAGTTTTCATCACACAACAAATAACAAGCAATGAAATGAACTTCAGCTCAACCACTCGTCGGCATTGGAAACACTTGCTTTGAACCAGAAGTGATTCTATGGGAAGGGCCAGCTACTGTCAATCTCGAGACCAATGCAAGACTGATCATCCAGGCTGAAGCGGCCTATGTCAGGACGCATATTTTGAAGGCCACGGTAGGGAAGCAGAGAAATGTCCGAGGTATAGATACAGTTGCTTCTCATATATGGTAGTAACGTTGTGTTAACAACAGCTGGATCGCCTTTCACCATTATTGGATAGTTTTGTCCATGGAAGAGCGAGTTTCCTTCAAGACTATCAATACTAAACCAGTGAGAAGGTGTTGGTGCTAGCACACTAGTATCCATCCCGAATACCCTGCAATGGATGTTGGAATAGGTCCGGAGAGTACGACCATGGGAGACAACACATGCTTCCTTAGTATCATCAGCACTGCCCTGTACACAAACAAGAAGAGGTGATCCATCAGAATAAGTTGCCAGGTTCCACTGAGTATATGGGTCCTCATGCTCGTGATCATCATCATCGTCATCTCCCCCTTGGTTATAAAATTTTTCAAGTATAGATGGTGGAATGTTCACAGGACCTTGGAAACACAAGAAGGTTAATTACTAAAGGGAAACTAGCTAACCCGCATGCATGTGGATGAAACAATTATAATTACGGTGGAAGAGAAACATACAGAAAGCATAAGGATCCCATGCAAAAACAGTGCCACGAGTGGTGGCAGCAAACACAAGACCCTCGTATTGAATTGCATCACAGTACACATCCATGTATAGAAACTGATTTTTGAGCAATATGCATCCAGTCGAACCATGAAGGAAGGAAACAAGCTTGTCGAAGATAGCAACAACTCCATAGATCCTGTAATGCCACGAGCGGTTGGGAACTCGACAAATTGCTATCTTCCGTAGACGACAGTCACCATGACCGTATTTGAACGTGCGTAGAATATCGATGTGCTCAATCTATGGGCAGTCTGAGATTTTTGGAAGTGGAACCCGGTGACGAGTGCACACATTCACAAGTTCCCACTCGCAGTTGGACCCAATATAAACAACCCAATGTCCATTTGCGCCTGCCCAAGCCTTACCCTCAAGCGATGGCATCTTAAAATCACATGTATCATTATCAAGCGGCATCAACTTGCACAAGGCGAGGCCTCCATCATCCGCGCGCCGGTCAGCAGGGTCACAACAAAGAAGATAGGGGAGATCAAACCGCTCCTGGACCCTTGGTTCCTTGTAATGATGTTATTAGTTGAGTCAAGAATGGTCTTGAACGAACCTGCCATGCTAGCCGAGGTGATGACGTCACACCGACCAATGAGTTCCTCCACCACGTCATCTTTTAGATCGGGGCAAGAATAATGGGGTTGTTTTCATCCTGTTCCCTCCATGGAGAAGACGATCAAACAATGGCAGAAGGAAGGGTGAAGGCAAATGGAGGAGGGAGGAAGTGTGTGCGACAACAATTCTAAATCGAGAGGGAAAGGCGAAGAGTCGGTGGACGGTTCCCACGATACACGAAGAGGCGCCCCAACCTACATAGACGTCTGTTCGGAAATTTTACAAAAGGGCTAGCCGTCGTCTCACTGACATGTTGGAACGGGACCACATGTCAATGAAACATGTGTGTAATTTCTCGTGCAAAATGTGATCTTGCCGAGTTGGCCCGAGGTGCCGCATTAGTTATCGACCTTTATTTTTTAACATACAATCTGAGCGAATATCTCCTGTGGTCATCACAGGTGAGCTGATATATAGGTG
Organism: Triticum dicoccoides; assembly: GCF_002162155.2. NCBI lineage: Eukaryota > Viridiplantae > Streptophyta > Magnoliopsida > Poales > Poaceae > Triticum > Triticum dicoccoides. The sequence goes on along the minus strand of NC_041383.1, from coordinate 530,899,388 downwards.
GGCTAGGTGGGCAGGCGGCAACAATCTGAGTGCTAAAGAGTTGATCCAATGCTTGGTTTTGTTTGGATTTTCCAACTATGAACAATGGATAGAGTGAATCATGGCTTACGTTCAAAGTTACTCTCATACTATAGAATGGTATAGGAACATGGAGAGATTTGGTTGATTTTATATCGCTGAATAATATAAAATATTATGAGTGCATTCACTCCACCGCGAGGTTTGTTGCTCCTTCTCGGTCATCGGGAATCTATGTTCTTCTACTCTTTCATTTAAGACATGAGCATTGTTCATCCTTTTGCCTACACGCGGGACATCTAGAATCAAGGTGGACGTGTCATGCAAGAAAATGGAGATATGCAGTGTATAAGTGAGTCGTGCACTTTGATGGCACCTAGTACTACACAATATTTTTCTCCTCGATGGCACGTGAATAGTGTACATACTCAATGATAGAGCACGGGATGCTAGCCATGGACATGGTCGGCCCTTTTTTAAGAGAGTACTAAATAACTTTGATGTGTCCCGTTAACTCGATTAGAAGCTTGCCTACTACGCCTTCTCCCTCGACAATGCGTGCACGGTGGCTCGTAGAACAAGGAGAAACTTTTGCTTACAAGCGGTGGACGTGCAGCAGTTCATTTGGTGTCAGATTGCCAGAAGTACTACTGTAGTACCATCATTATTTTTCGACTTCTGGAAGAGGAGAAGAGCCAAGCACAAGGTCACCTACTAATGTAGTACAATACTACTTTAGCCAAAGCTGGTCCACCTTTTTAGAGCATGGTTAATTAGTATAGGCGGCTCTTGCAGCGGCACATCATTTAGAGCAACTAATCTCTTTGTAGGAACAAAGGAAGTGAAACAAAAGTTGGAGTGGATGCTAGATTGCCTTTTAAAACATGATTACATAGGAAAAAAATCCTATAGCATTCTATCCTATGAATCAAACGACCAATGTAGGAAAATTATGAGGGGGGTCTCTTCAACAGTGTTCCTTGGCTCGCACCTAGCATCACGGTGGTCGAACTTGGAGTCATTCATCTGGTACACGTGGCATCTCAGATCTGGACACAAGGTGACACGACCTCTCACTTCGTCCGCCATTTGAAGCAGCGCGCCGGTGGAGGGATAGCATACTCCAATATTAGGTTGGCTCTATGTGATGTGGCAACTTCATATACTAACCAGATGCTGGCTATAGTACTATGGTACTCACACTCCAAGAAGTGACTCGAAAACCATTCATAAATTGAGTTTATGACATGCATTTGCAAATGTACCATTCATTACAAACAACAAGTCATCAACACACAACGACAACGAGGATACATGTTGGATTATAGATTATTTCTAGCAAAACATTCTATAAATACTAAAGTTTTCATCACACAACAAATAAAAAGCAATGAAATGAACTTCATCTCAACCAATCCTCGGCATTGGAAACACTTGCTTTGAACCATAGGTGCTCTGGGAAGGGCCAGCTACTGTCAATATCGAGAGCAACGCAGGACTGATCATCCAGGCTGAAGCGACATATATCAGGACCAGGGTAGGGAACCACCGCAATGTCCGAGGTATAGATATAGTTGCTTCTCATTAATGGTAGTAACGTCGTGTCAACAGCAGTTGGATCGCCTTTCACCATCATTGGATAGTTTGGTCCAAGGAAGAGCGAGTTTTCTCCAAGATTATCAATACTGAACCAGGGAGAAGGTGTTGGCGCTAGCACACTAGTATCCATCCTGAATACCCTGCAACGGGTGTTGGGATAGGTCCGGAGTGGGCGACCATGGGAGACAACACGTGCTCCCTCAGTAGTAACAATCTCAGTGCACTGTATACAAACAAGAAGAGGTGATCCATCAGAATTAGTTGCCAGGCGCCACTGAGTATATAAGTTCTGCTCGTCCTCATGCCTGTGATCATCACCATCGTCATCTCCCCCTTGGTTATAAATTTTTTCAAGTATAGGTGGTGGAATGTTCATAGGACCTTGGAAACACAACAAGGTTAATTAGTAAAGGGAAACTTGCTAACCCGCATGCATGTGGATGAAACAATTATAATTACGATGGAAGACAAATGTACCGAAAGTATAAGGATCCCATGCAAAAACAGTGCCACGAGTGGTGGCAGCAAACACAAGACCCTAGTATTGAATTGCATGACTCATCCGTGTACAAAAATTGATTTTTGAGCAATATCCATGGATGAGTCGTGGAAGCAGTAACGATGGCAACAAGCTTGTCGAAGATACCAACAACTTCATAGTTCTTGTAATCCCAAGAGTGGTTGGGAACTCGACAAATTGTTATCTTCCGTAGATGACAGCCAACATGATCGTATTTGAACGTACGTAGATCATCTGTGTGCTCAACCTCAGTGCACTCTGAGATTTTTGGAAGTGGAATCCGCTGACAAGTGTACACATTCACAAGTTCCCACTCGCAATTGTACCCAATATAAACAACCCAATCTCCATTTGCGCCAGCCCAGGCCTTACCCTTAATCGATGGCATCTTGACATCACACGTATCATTATCAAGCGGCATCAACTTGCACAAGACAAGGCCTCCGTCGTCCACGCCCATGCGAACAGGCTTATACCGAAGAAGATAAGGGAGATCAAACCGCTCTTGGACCCTTGGGTTCCTTGTAATGATGTTATTAGTTGAGTCGAGAATGGTCTTGAAAGAACTTGCCATGCCAGCCGAGGTGATGACGTCGCACCGATCAATGAGTTTCTCCACCATGTCATCTTTCAGATCAGGGAAAGAATAATGGGGTCGTTTCTGGCCTGTTCCCTCCATGGAGAAGAGGATCGAACAATGTCAGAAGGAAGGGTGAAGGCAAATGGAGGAGGGAGGGAGAGCATGCGACATCAGTTCCAAATTGAGAGGGAAAGGCGAAGAGGCAGTGGACGGTTGCCACGGTACACGAAGAGGCGCCCCGGCCGACATAGACGTCCGTTAGGAAATTGTACAAAAGGACTTGCCATCGTCTCACTGACATGTGTGAACGGGACCACATGGCAACGAAACATGCTGTGTAATTTCTCGTGCAAAATGCGATCTGGCCACGTTGGCCCGAGTTGCCGCACTAGTTATCGACCTTTATTTTTTTAATGGTGTGCCCTTCAGTTTTGAAGCACGACTAACTGGTACTGTATGCAGAGAAAATATAAACTACTCTACCACTACTCCACCTCTAGTACTACTAGTATAAAAAAGATATATAGGATGGAGCTTCAACGCTTTCTTGCTAAGGGCTGCCCACTTTCTTCTCACACTATCACCCTTTCTCCAGATCTAAAAAAGACGGCCTCTCTCTCCCTCCTCAGCGGTGGTCACAGATCTGCTGGGGAAGAAAAGGACATGCAGCATTGACACACTCGTCGTCAGCGAGAGAGGTCACGCACAGACGACAAGGCTGTCCTCTCAGACCTAGCGCCCGCGCGAGATGGCCTCCTTCCCGAAGCTATCTACCGTAGTGTGTGCGGAGGACGACGACCACGAGCGAAACCACTTCCCGCCGACCCTCAGGTATGCTACCTCTTTTCGAACCATACCCTTGTTCTATTGCCCCATCTGCCACATCGCTGCATGTGGATGTTTTCCACTCCACCATCTTCCCAATTTGCTATCCTCTGCTCTGCTGGTCACGCAGACGAAAACCTTAATTTGCACTATTAAAGGAAACCCTACTTCATGTAGACTAATCCATGTTTGGGTTGAATAAGGAAAGGAAGGGAGACTATACTGTCCAAGAGAGTAGGCATCGAACCCGCATCTAGGTTGAAAAGGGAAAAATTAGTAGCTAAGGAACGAGTCTCGTGTCTCTTGGTTTAAGAAGGGTAGAAAGGCATGAAAACGCAATAGAGAATGACCAGGTCGATCGGTTTGTTGTCCTCACATAGGAAAAAGGTAGCTAAAGAGAACAAAAAAGGGACGTAATCCACATATGCTGCCTGGATATTTGTTGCTCTGGTAACCATACCTCCCTCACCACTCTATGCGTCAGGGGAGGTATATCTACTAGTGCGCCCACTATCCGAATGGGCCTCCCATGCTCTTATTGCCACTTTTTTGCTGTTAGTATAACGCCAGCGGTCAAGTCAAGCAATGCTACTGCTAAAGTGATGCCACATTTAACTAATACCGCACTCAGTCTAATGCCATTGATAAATTTAAGCAATGCCATTTAATGTCACTGTATTATTTCAGGGTTAGCTGTTGATTGTGGATGTATTAAAGATTTTTTAGCTAAGGCATTCTAATGTTGTTGCACAGCCAGTATACCAATGATGAATCTTGTTACTACCTTCAGATTTTTGCACTGTTAATGCTTATAGATTACATACCTCACTTTCATGAGATAAGTCAATTTTTTTGTACAGTGTCGAGGGGAAAGGTCAAGAGTGGGCACCTCCTCCTCCGGCTGTTCACTTGATTCATTCGATCAAGTTTTTATGTTTGACCGATTATCAAGATTGGGATAGAAATTTTTAGGTCCCCTCGAGTTCGAAATGATATTTACCTTGAAGGTACATGGTATGCAATTTTTTTATACCGTCATTAGTTAATAATGCTAGTTACCTAAAAGTATTTGGTTTAATGCTCTTGCACAACTAGTATACCAATGCTGAAACTTGTTACCTTTACATTTTGTATTGTTAATTCTTATACAAATCTTCTAGTGCTAGAGCTTATGGAAATCTGTCCAGTAAAACCATTGTATTGTACCCTGTAATAAAATAACTACTCTACTATTGTACTAGCCTCTGGATTAGTGTATATTGGTACTATTCGAATGGTGTGGCATTAGCGTATGGACATATATAAAGTGTGGCAAGCTTTCCCAATTATGTGCTCAAGAAAACTACTACCTATTTTTGTAAATACTAGACATTTGGGTACTTTAAATTGAACTGTGAAAAGGTCTTATATTAAGGAATAGAGGGTGTAGAGTTCACTCAAATTATCCCGGTAAAGCTAGTCACACCTTTGTTAAAATTAATGTTCATTATCTTATCGAAGGAGGTCTGTATGTTTGTCTCTAATGCCTGTCGACTACATACCTGGCATCATGATGTAATGTTAAGTCATTTCCTTTTGTGCAGTGTCACTGAATTGTCAAGGCGGTGATGGCATTTTATTTTAGTTGAACTGCACAAAATATGCTTAAAAAAGAGGAAAGGTCAGGAATGGCTCAATTTTTTAGAAAAAACTATGTATGCCTTCCTGACATCAGCCGCTGTTGCCTTATTTATTCCTTCAAACAGACCCATGGAGTTGCGGCAATGGCAACGGAGGCCATGGCCACGGCTTCACCATCTTCATCATCATCCTCCTCCTCATTGTATTCTTCTTGTGCCACCAACCCTTTGGTCGGAGTCTTCTTGGTGAAGTTGTTCTTGTTAGGGAAGGACTTGGCTTTGTCTTTTCGGATGAGCTTGCCACCATTGTCTTCCCGCTTCTCGTAAGGGCACTTCGCAACAAAGTGGCTCACATTGCCACAATTGTAACATGTTCTCACACGTTGCTTGCCCTTGAAGCCACTTGAGTTATTCTTGTTGAAATTGGGCCTTGAGTTCTTCTTGCTCCAAAGTTTCCTTGAAGCAAGAGCCATGTCTTCATGGTAATCATATTTCGTATCTTCGGGGTTGCTCTCCTCATCTTCCTCTTCGTCCTATTCTTCCACACTAGCCTTGGCCTTCAAGTCAAGGTTGGGCTTCTTTGCTCTCTGAGAATGCAACACCGCATTGTTGGCTGTCAGGACCCCGATCCTAAGTCACATCGATCTAGCATGTAACACATCATATCACTTTGCGGCCTCACGCACGGTATTCCCACGGGTGCCACCTTACCTGGCCCGGGACCGTTTGCGCCTTTTGGCACATGTATATGATAGTGCCGCTAGCATCCATATGACAAAGAACCCGGGCTGACATGGCTAGTCGTGAACCCAAAGTGGCACTAACTTACAGGGACAGGCATACATGACCCAGTAACGAACGTGTCGGTCATCAGCGAGTGAATCCGGGCTGTAGCAACTGGGCTAGCAGGACTCCGGTAAACCGGGCTGTAGCAGGCTAACAGGACTCCGGTAGACACCGCGTGACATTTCCCCGAAGGGACAGACACAGGAACGAAGAAGGACACATGCCGACCAGCCTAAGTGTTCCGGAGCAGTAGCAAGCTACCAAGGCTCAGTGGAAGCACTAGGAGACATTTCCCGGTAAGAGAGGCTACCAAGGATAAACAACTAGATAGTCAGATCCCACACATACCAAGCATTTCAATAACATACACACAATATGCTCGATATGTGCAAATACAACATGGCATCACAACCTGACTCTACAACTCAAGTATTTATTCAATAGGCTCCGAGGAGCGAGATATTACAATCACGGGTCTCATGACCCAACAATCAGAGCATACAAGTCAAAGCACATGCGGAAGCTTAACATGTCTGAGTACAGACATCTACAAATGAAAAAGGCTGAGAAGCCTGACTATCTACCAGATCCTGCCGAGGGCACAAGATCGTAGCTGAGGTAACAAGCTAAACGTTGAAGTCCACGTGGAACTACTAGCGAGACTGAAATCTCTCTGCAAAAACATAAAATAGGCAAACGTGAGTACAAATGTACCCAGCAAGACTTACATCAGAACTAACTACATATGCATCATTGTCAACAAAGGGGATGGTGGGGTTTAACTGCAGCAAGCCAGCTTTGACTCGGTGGCTATCCTAAACTACGACTGCAAGTAACTCTTTTGAGGTGGCGCACACGAGTCCACATATTCACCATATCAATACACCACTATGGATCCGCTTCCGTCTCCCTACGAGAACGCCATCCATAGCACTCACGCTTATCTTGCGCATTTTAGAGTATCCACTTTCACTTGTCTATGAACTGTACAGGCAACCCAGAAGTCCTTTACCGCGGACACGGCTATTCGAATAGATAATGTTAACCCTGCAGGGGTGTACTTCTTCACACACGCTCTCGCCACATACCACCATGTACACGTCGTGTATCTCGGCAACCTTCAAGCGGAAGCCTGGCGAGGGAGTCGGCCACGACCTGACTAACCACACAAGTCTCTAGTCTAGGTTTATCGCCTATTCGGTTTCCATCCGCAAGGAGATCCGGCCGGGGTGTCGCTCACGGCCCTAAACGATGTGTGCAGGGTTCCCAAGTCCACCATCCGGGTGCCACTTGGAACACCGGGCCACTGTGCCTAGTCTGTCCCAAGCCCACCTGTACCGGGTGCCACTTGGTAGACTACTAACACTACCTTCAAACACCAGAAACTAGTTGCAACTCCTGGAAAGAGATCGAGTTGATTAATAAGCCGACAGGGGCCGAGTTACCGGAACCCAATGTGTGGTAGTAACTGTTCATGGATCACAAACACAGAACTCAGTTCCTGAGGACGGCTGCAATGAGACAACCCACCATGTACTCCTACATGGCCTCTCACCGCTACCTTTACCAAATCGTGTTCACACACTTAGCTCTCAACAGTAGGACATGTTCACACGCCTCTGATTCATCCCCGATGAATCAGACCTGACTCAACTCTAAGTGGTAGCAGGCATGACAAACAAGCATGAATGAGTAGGCACAACCGGGCTCAAACAACTCCTACTCATGCTAGTGGGTTTCATCTATTTACTGTGGCAATGACAAGTCATGCAAAGGATAAAGGGGTTCAGCTACCGCAGCAAGTAAAAGATGAATCGGTGTTGTCCTAATGCAGTAAAAGAGCAGGAGCAAGAGAGTAGGATTGTATCGGAATGAACAAGGGGGTTTTGCTTGCCTGGCACTTCTGAAGATAGCACTGAGTCTTCATCAGTGTCAACGATCACAACATCGGAACATCATCTACCGAGAGGGGACAATTACCGGCAACAGAGAGGAAACACAATCAATGCAATGCAACATTATGATGCATGATCATGACATGGCAACATGCTGGTGTTTTGAGCTAATGCAGCTAGAAACAAAGTTAAATGAAGTTGGTTTGAACCCTAAGTTCAAAACCAAACTCCATATGTGAAATTCAAATGTCATTTATATGATTTGTGCTAAACATCAGCTATAAGTTGTTCTAACATGCATGAAAATGGTACAGATGGATAGATTGGATTTTTCTGATCATTTTTCATATATAAATTATTTAATTTGGAGTTACGGTTGAATTTCTATGAATTTTAGAAGTTTAGATCATTTTCTGGAATTTCCTGAATTAATTTAAATCCAGAAAACAATTACTGCGTCAGGATTGCGTCATTGTGACGTCAGTGGTCAACGGGGCTGGTCCAGGTCAAACTGACCTGTGGGCCCTGCGTGTCAGTCGTTAATTAAACTAACTAATTTTAGTTAAACTAATCTGGTTAGTTAGCAGAGGGGGGGCCCACTTGTCATTGACTCAGGGGAGTCAACTTGGGCCCACTCAATCAACGTCAACGGGTCAAACCCGCCGGTCAGCGGGTCAAAGCCTGCCGGCATTTAGCCGCCGGTGAGGCCAGACGCGGCGGCGTGCTGCGGGATTTGCCCACAGGGCTCCATTTGCTACATGGAGAGCAGCTACGGGCAGCTGGTGCTCGCCCGCAACTAGCCGTGGTGATGGCTTGGCCGGGGAGTGGCCGGAGCATCGCCGACGACGAGTTTGGTGGAGGCAGAAGCTCGGGCCAGCTCGTGCGCATGGCTGCAGTGGCCTAGGCGGTGTGGCGCTAGCACCTACAGCCTCTACGCGGCGCGAGGAGTGTGACGGGCACAAGCCCGTGACCAAATGGTCACCGGAGCAGCGCCGACGATGAGGTCAGGCAGCGGCGCGTTGGGGCACAAGAGACGCGGCGTCTACGGTATACTAGGGGCGAAACAGAAAGCACGGGGAGGTTCAGCAGCTCACAGAGAAGCCGCAGGGATGGTCAGCGTGCTCGGGGAAGGCTCGATGCGGTCGGAACGGCGACGGCGATCTGGGGCGGCCCGAGGTTGAAGACGACGGTGGCGGGGATGATGCAGTGGCTCCGGCGTCGTGCGGCTTGGCTAGTTGACGTAGTCGACGACGACGAACCGTCCGGACACGATGAGAGGGCGCGGGGACGGCATTGGACGCGGCTGCGGCGAGCAGCGGTGACGGTGACGTCTCGAGCGACGTCGGGGAGGGCGAGAGAGAGGAGCGAGAGCGGAGGGCGAGTGTCTGCGAGGTCGGGGAGAAAGAGAGGGTTCGTCCCACGTCGACAGCTCGACGAGGGGAGTGGCGAGGCGGCGGGCAGCTGCGTGGCACGCATGCTGTGCTCGCTGTCGAGCAGCTGCCTGCCTGCCTGGCCAAGCCAAGTAGCTCGCCGGCGCGGTGGCTGGGCTGGGCCGACAGGTGGGCCACTGGGTGGCGCCAGGTAGGAGTTTTTCGTTTGTGTTTTCTTTTCTATTTTCTGTAACTTTGTGGCTTTTCTAAAAATACTTAGGCATTTTCAAAAATCACTAAACTGCACATGCCCACTGTATAGAATATATCCAACATGGAACATTTCAGTTTAGGAGTATTTGGACATTTAAAATATTTTATAGAATTTAAATGTCCAAATTCAAACACTTATGATTTAATTCAGTGGCCTTAGGATGACCAAGAAAATTGTGCACCATTTTTGCCAGAGGTTTAAGACCAAGGCAAAGATGATGAACATTTTAGAAGGGCATTTCAGGTTCATTGAAAATGATTTTATGTTGAACCTATTTGATTTGATCTGGTGCTAGGGTTTGATCAGTCCCCATTTCAAGTTTATTTGAAGAATTAAACATGATGCACACATGAAGGGCTAGCCTACTGCAGACCAGGACCAGGGATGTGACAACTCACCCCCACTAAGCAAAAATCTCGTCCCGAGATTCAAGCATAGGGTAAGATGAAGGGGGAACGCAAACTAACACAATCTTCACGATCCAGGTTGCACTTCATAGGGGCGTTGATTCGATCACCATCTTTGACTCGATGTCTTCCTCTGGGAACTCCAACTAACAAGACAAGAAGAGGAAAGGAAAACTCTAGAAGAATTGATCTTCTCGAAGACCGAGCAACTCAGGATCAACTCATGGGATGAGACATAGCAGCATCCCCCGAGCTGAGACACGAGGCATACATCTAGAGGGATGGAGTGGAAGAGATGACGAGGGTTCAGTAGGTAGACAATAATTCCACACTTAAGAAGGTGGTAAACAATTGTCAACGTAGCGAGGAGTTGAGTTGCCATGATACCATAACGGGCACCTTAGGGAAGGTGACTTGTAGAAATATCCCCTTAAGTGGCAAAAAGAATTACCTTTGATTTAGAGATCATTGAAACTCTTTATACCAGCCTAAGGCAATTCTCGAGCGATCGTTTGGAGGGGGTCGGTAGAATGGCATGCTTGGATTAGAATGGATGATGTGGATTACCTTGTTGAAAACAACACAAGGGATGACTTTGGTAACTGAGGAGAAGCTCGACAGTAGAGAGTGAGTCCACTGTTTGAAAAGTTATAGCATAACCGAGGAAACTGAGAGCAATCCCGGTTAGTGCCGATGATAACACCTAGCACTTGTGCGTGCTCTCAAGAACTTGAACATCTCCATATTCATCAAGGTTTTACCAATATCAGTGTCAAAGATCCTGGCAACACAACATACTACCATGATGAATAGCGATGGATGATGCAGACGCAAAGGAAGACAACACATTCTCAGATTTCACCTTAGCGAGGCCAAGGGGACGAAATCTGGATGATCGACCAAGGGACATTTAGCACTCCGCTTCTAATGTTCTCCTTGACGTTCTAGGTACCACGATCATGCTTAAAAGCATCAACATGGCCATCAAGTAAAGGTCGGACTTCGGAATACAAAGGATCCATAAGGAGCAACTTCTATAATAAGTCACTCGAAATCCTCATGGAGAAGATGGTCAAAGTGCTCATTCAAGATACTACAATGATAGATCTTCTGGCTAGGTGTGTCGGCCAGAACATCAACCTTGTCAGGACCTACATCATAGATCTTGGAAAGGTTCCAACCATCATATCTGCCTGAGATTCAGATCTGGTTGGTGTCAGAATATTCCAGACCCATCAAGTCTAGAAAGAAAAATGAAAGTTTGCAACACAAACCGACGAGATGACGTTGCGAGATTCTCGGGAAATGAACTACGATAGCAAGCTCCAAAACATGAGTTGTTTCTGCTACATACATGTGAACACGCTGTCCTAGACAAGCATGACCACATAGTAGTCTTATAATAAAAGACTACCGAGTTCAGGTTGGGAACCATCATCGAGGATAACGAAGTCCTAACATAAGTCATGATTAGCTCTTATGTAGGAACTTCTTGTCCTTGAACAAATCAGCCAGTGGCTTGGTGTGCTAGGAAACCCATATAGAATGGAGGCGGGCAACCTACAAACCATAGAGTACTTCACACATGTGCATGAACAACTTGGGACGATTCCATAAAAGCAAAAGCAATCTTTCTCAGATCCACGGCGGCAACTTACATCAAGTGCACGTGAATTGGAGGAAGTCTCTTCTTCCATCCAAGCACAAGCTTCATGAATGGAACACGAAGGATTGCTTACAAAGTTTCCAACACTAGGTTGATGTTCAACATGAATCATGGAGGAGACAAAATGCTACTGATGGGCTCAACATCAATTCATCCAGGTTTCCATATTAGTATAATTCCACAATTATGTGAACAAGGTGATAGCATTGGTCAAACCCGAAAGATATAATGGTGTATGCTCGAGGAACAACCATGAGTAAGACAACATTACGAATATCGTTGGTTCTGATTTGATTTGACGATAGCCCATACACAAATCAAAGGTTTGGGTAAGATAATAGATCCAACAATTGATCACGAGGATCAACCAATAAAGATATCATCTTTCTTCAACACACACGCACAAGGACATCCCTTTGGAATGAACTAAGTCGGGCAAGCTTTATCTTCCAACTCTCCAAGTTGTTGTTTAGCTTAACCAACTAGCTCAGGGTATCCAACACGGATTCTTGGAGAAGGGGTGGTTACAGAAAACCAACTAGCTCACAACTCAACATAGCGGTCAGGTGATAACCTGGTGATACTTCCGAGAAGATATTCGGAAAATCATGAACCACCGATATGCTATTAAGCTCGAGAGCAGTCTTGCTTTTTAGGGCAAGACGAGATGATCAAATAAGCAAGGGATTGGCATAGCCCCAACTCATTGATCGAAAGGTGCACCGGAAATAAGGACTAGGTAGCACGATCTATCTTAGAATGATGATTCAAGAACCAACACACTAAGAATGAAATTATTGTCCTTTAACTACCAAGCAACAAGGTTTCTAGGAGGATTGATTTCACACATCATAGTTCACATGTCGGCATTCTGGTTGCAACAACACGGGGACCGAGGAGTGAATAATGATGGCGAGAAATATCACTGCATCAAGAATTCATAAGAGGGTGTGCAATTCCCATGATACTCTTGACATAAAGAAGGTAATACTTCAAGGTAGAGTAGAGCAGAAGCTGGATTGGCATTTTGATCTGCGGAATACAATTGCTTTGACCCAATCCTAGACATGGATGAGGTACTGGAGTTTGTTTCTCCTAGTCATTCCGGAATAGAATGGCTCGACGGACCACAAGAGTAATAGGCATTGGCGAATGCATAATCACTCCTGACTATCAATTGATAGACAAGGGCCAGAAAACAACTAAAGAGGGATAACTCAAAAGAACATATGATTTCTGAGTTGTGGATGCATAGATTAGCATGTCGAACAAGTTCAACATGTTTCTTCCGGATAACCCATGCAGAAGAGTAGAACTGGCAGAGTCACAATATAAAATGAAGAACTCATCAAGAGCACTCCTGTTATGATCTTTTGATCCAACAAACTTCTGCCACAAGTGGTTCATAGTATTTGGAAGAAGGAAATACCACGGACCTCGAGGACTATCGCAAGGTTACTAATATCCTAAAGGAACGAGCAAACACTATCAACATGAAGTGCGTAGGGTGAGTTTCGGGTTCAGGACCCGGAAATAGAATACCTACTAACTAACTGGCATCACAGGATGCTTTCAAGAATAACGGCCAGAATCATCACACTTGGAACACAAAACATGGCTAAATTACTAGGTGATACTCTAGACAGCTAGGGTCATAATAATAGCTCCAACATAGATGTTGAGGCAACAGATTACCTCAACTCAGCATTTGTGATTAACCTGGCCTGAATGAACATCGAAACCAGAGGAAAAGGATTTTGCAAATGTATCAGATTGTTGAGAAACCTGGGACGACTCAGACAGCATAACGGCTGTAAATGCTCAAAAGATTGGAGACATGCTACAAAAATGGTGGCATAGCCACTCGAACATCATAACAACAAGGTTCTGATATCAACTATGAATACACGGAGATAGTAGAAACAGAACTGAGGCTTGGATCCAACAATACTATAAGTCTACGGATTAGTAACACGTGATCCTGATAGAAGAAGGAGAGAGCCTAGTTCCTTAACCCCGTAGGAAAGATAAGATGACTCAGATCAGAAGGGCATAAGGTATAATGAGTAAAAAGAGCCTTACGTTCCATCCGACAATCAATTCCCTTATATAACTAAAGAATTTCTAGACTCAACTTCGACCAGTTTGGCTTGGTAATCCTACAGGCAGTCAAGCTCTGATACCAAAGCTGTCAGGACCCCGATCCTAAGTCACACCGATCTAGCATGTAACACATCATATCACTTTGCGGCCTCACGAACGGTATTCCCACGGGTGCCACCTTACCTGGCCCGGGACTGTTTGTGCCTTTTGGCACATGTATATGATAGTGCTGCTAGCATCCATATGACAAAGAACCCAGGCTGACATGGCTAGTCGTGAACCCAAAGTGGCACTAACTTACAGGGACAGGCATACATGACCCAGCAACGAACGTGTCGGTCATCAGCGAGTGAATCTGGGCTGTAGCAACTGGGCTAGTAGGACTCCGGTAAACCGGGCTGTAGCAAGATAACAGGACTCCGGTAGACACTGCGTGACATTTCCCCGAAGGGACAGGCACAGGAACGAAGAAGGACACATGCCGGCCAGCCTAAGTGTTCCGGAGCAGTAGCAAGCTACCAAGGCTCAGTGGAAGCACTAGGAGACATTTCCCGGTAGGAGAGGCTACCAAGGATAAACAACTAGATAGTCAGATCCCACACATACCAAGCATTTCAATAACATACACACAATATGCTCGATATGTGCAAATACAACATGGCATCACAACCTGACTCTACAACTCAAGTATTTATTCAATAGGCTCCGAGGAGCGAGATATTACAATCATGGGTCTCATGACCCAATAATCAGAGCATACAAGTCAAAGCACATGCGGAAGCTTAACATGTCTGAGTACAAACGTCTACAAATGAAAAAGGCTGAGAAGCCTGACTATCTACAAGATCCTGCCGAGGACACAAGATCGTAGTTGAGGTAACAAGCTAAACATCGAAGTCCACGTGGAACTACTAGCGAGACTGAAATCTCTCTGCAAAAACATAAAATAGGCAAACGTGAGTACAAATGTACCCAGCAAGACTTACATCAGAACTAACTACATATGCATCATTCTCAACAAAGGGGATGGTGGGGTTTAACTGCAGCAAGCCAGCTTTGACTCGGTGGCTATCCTAAACTACGACTGCAAGTAACTCTTTTGAGGTGGCGCACACGAGTCCACATATTCACCATATCAATACACCACTATGGATCCGCTTCCATCTCCCTACGAGAACGCCATCCATAGCACTCACGCTTATCTTGCGCATTTTAGAGTATCCACTTTCACTTGTCTATGAACTGTACAGGCGACCCAGAAGTCCTTTATCGCGGACACGGCTATTTGAATAGATAATGTTAACCCTGCAGGGGTGTACTTCTTCACACATGCTCTCGCCACTTACCACCATGTACACGTCGTGTATCTCGGCAACCTTCAAGCGGAAGCCTGGCGAGGGAGTCGGCCACGACCTGACTAACCACACAAGTCTCTAGTCCAGGTTTATCGCCTATTCGGGTTCCATCCGCAAGGAGATCCGGCCGGGGTGTCGCTCACGGCCCCAAACGATGTGTGCAGGGTTCCCAAGTCCACCATCCGGGTGCCACTTGGTACACCGGGCCACTGTCCCTAGTCTGTCCCAAGCCCACCTGTACCGGGTGCCACTTGGTAGACTACTAACACTACCTACATACACCAGAAACTAGTTGCAACTCCTGGACAGAGATCAAGTTGATTATTAAGCCGAGAGGGGCCGAGTTACCAGAACCCAATGTGTGGTAGTAACTGTTCATGGATCACAAACACAGAACTCAGTTCCTGAGGACGGCTGCAATGAGACAAGCCACCATGTACTCCTACATGGCCTCTCACCGCTACCTTTACCAAATCGTGTTCACACACTTAGCTCTCAACAATAGGACATGTTCACATGCCTCTGATTCATCCCCGATGAATCAGACCTGACTCAACTCTAAGCAGTAGCAGGCATGACAAACAAGCATGAATGAGTAGGCACAACCGGGCTCAAACAACTCCTACTCATGCTAGTGGGTTTCATCTATTTACTGTGGCAATGACAGGTCATGCAAAGGATAAAGGGGTTCAGCTACCGCAGCAAGTAACAGATGAATCGGTGTTGTCCTAATGTAGTAAAAGAGCAGGATCGAGAGAGTAGGATTGCATCGGAATGAACAAGGGGGTTTTGCTTGCCTGGCACTTCTGAAGATAGCATTGAGTCTTCATCAGTGTCAACAATCACAACGTCGGAACATCGTCTACCGAGAGGGGACAATTACCGGCAACAGAGAGGAAACACAATCAATGCAATGCAACATTATGATGCATGATCATGACATGGCAACATGCTGGTGTTTTGAGCTAATGTAGCTAGAAACAAAGTTAAATGAAGTTGGTTTGAACCCTAAGTTCAAAACCAAACTCCATATGTGAAATTCAAATGTCATTTATATGATTTGTGCTAAACAGCAGCTATAAGTTACTCTAACATGCATGAAAATGGTACAGATGGATAGATTGGATTTTTCTGACCATTTCTCATATATAAATTATTTAATTTGGAGTTACGGTTGAATTTCTATGAATTTTAGAAGTTTAGATCATTTTCTGGAATTTCCTGAATTATTTTAAATCCAGAAAACAATTACTGCGTCAGCATTGCGTCATTGTGACGTCAGTGGTCAACGGGGCTGGTCCAGGTCAAACTAACTTGGGGGCCCTGCGTGTCAGTAGTTAATTAAACTAACTAATTTTAGTTAAACTAATCTGGTTAGTTAGCAGAGGGGGGCCCACTTGTCATTGACCTAGGGGAGTCAACTTGGGCCCACTCAGTCAATGTCAACGGGTCAAACCTGCCGGTCAGTGGGTCAAAGCCTGCCGGTGTTTAGCCGCCGGCGAGGCCAGACGCGGCGGCGTGCTGCGGGATTTGCCCACAGGGCTCCATTTGCTACGTGGAGAGCAGCTACGGGCAGCTGGTGCTCGCCCGCAACTAGCCGTGGTGATGGCTTGGCCGGGGAGTGGCCGAAGCATCGCCGGCGACGAGTTTGGCGGAGGCCGAAGCTCGGGCCAGCTCGTGCGCGTGGCTGCAGTGGCCTAGGCGGTGTGGCGCTAGCACCTACAGCCTCTACGCGGCGCGAGGAGTGTGACGGGCACAAGCCCGTGACCAAATGGTCACCGGAGCAGCGTCGGCGACGAGGCCAGGCGGCGGCGCGTTCGGGCACAAGAGACGCGGCGTCTACGGTATACTAGGGGCGAAACAGAAAGCACGGGGAGGTTCAGCAGCTCACAGAGAAGCCGCAGGGATGGTCAGCGTGCTCGGGGAAGGCTCGGTACGGTCGGAACGGCAACGGCGATCTGGGGCGGCCCGAGGTTGAAGACGACGGCGGCGGGGATGATGCAGTGGCTCCGGCATCGTGCGGCTTGGCTAGTCGACGTAGTCGACGACGACGAACCGTCCAGACACGGTGAGAGGGCACAGGGACGGTGTTGGACGCGGCTGCGGCGAGCGGCGGCGACGGTGACGTCTCGGGCGACGCCGGGGAGGGCGAGAGAGAGGAGCCAGAGGGGAGGGCGAGTGTCTGCGAGGTCAGGGAGAAAGAGAGGGTTCGTCCCACGTCGACAGCTCGACGAGGGGAGTGGCGAGGCGGCGGGCAGCTACGTGGCACGCATGCTGTGCTCGCCGTCAAGCAGCTGCCTACCTGCCTGGCCAAGCCAAGCAGCTCACTGGCGCGATGGCTGGGCTGGGCCAGCAGGTGGGCCGCTGGGTGGCGCCAGGTAGGAGTTTTTCGTCTCTGTTTTCTTTTCTATTTTCTGTAACTTTGTGGCTTTTCTAAAAATACTTAGGCATTTTCAAAAATCACTAAACTGCACATGCCCACTGTATAGAATATATCCAACATGGAACATTTCAGTTTAGGAGTATTTGGACATTTAAAATATTTTATAGAATTTAAATGTCCAAATTCAAATACTTATGATTTAATTCAGTGGCCTTAGGATGACCTAGAAAATTGTGCACCATTTTTGCCAGAGGTTTAAGACCAAGGCAAAGATGATGAACATTTTAGAAGGGCATTTCAGGTTCATTGAAAATGATTTTATGTTGAACCTATTTGATTTGATCTGGTGCTAGGGTTTGATCAGTCCCCATTTCAAGTTTATTTGAAGAATTAAACATGATGCACACATGAAGGGCTAGCCTACTGCAGACCAGGACCAGGGATGTGACATCGGCGGTCTTGTCCAAGATCCTCATTGCCACAAACTCATCCAACACTTCACTTGAGGACAAGGTGTGGAAGTCCAGCCTTTGACGGATGACGGAGGACATGGTCTTGTGGTAAGGCATCATGGCCTTGAGGTATTTGCACTTGATCCAATTATCATCCGTATCCTTGCTCCCATGATCTCGAAGAGAGATAGCGAGAGTGGTTAATCTCCGGTAAAGCTCATGAGGTTCTTCATCTTCATTCATTGCAAACTCCTCGGCTTCATCTTGCACCACTTCATAGTTGGAGCGTTGAATGCTTGCGCTTCCCTTGTAAATGGAAACAACATGGTGCCATGCTTCCTTGGCCATGAAGAAGGGTTTGAGATGTGCAATATCTTCGGATGGAATTGCATCTTGGATGATGAAGAAAGCATTCTCATTGAATTGATGGTCCGCGACTTCTCTCGGGGTGAAGTTGCTTGGGTCATGCAGATAGAAACCTTGCTCAATAATTCTCCAAAGATTAGTATTAACATGGTTTAAATGACGTTTAAAGCAATAGACCCAAGAGTCAAAATCCCTATTTTTCACAATCTTAGGAGGAGGACCAACATGATTCAAATGAGTGGAGGGAACCGGTCCTCCATATATAAGTGGAGGTTCAACTTGGGCAAAGATGCCGCTACCATTTCTACCACTAGATAAAGGAACTTTATCACAAGAAGCTTCCCCCTTATTGGAGTTAGCATCCGCCACCTTGTTAGTGGGAGCGGCCAATTCCGAAGGTGTCGTGGATAATTTAAGGCCATCAAGAAACTGTTTGAACATGCCTTTGACCTCGGTCGTCATGGAGGTTTTCAATGTGTCCAAAGCCACATTGAATTCCTCACATGAGAATGGGGATCCCCCATTGGCCGTAGACGAATACGGATTCACACCGGGGTGCTCCTCCTCACTGTCTATGGTGTCAACCATACTCTTTGGATGGTAAAGTCCTTAATAAAGAGATGATGCTCTGATACCAATTGAAAGGATCGATATAGTTGACTAGAGGGGGGGGGTGAATAGGCAACTAACAATTTTTAGCTTTCCTTTACCAAATTAAACTTTGCATCAAAGTAGGTTGTCTAGATATGCAACTAGGTGAGCGACCTATATGATGCAACAGCAATAAGCACACAAGCAATCAAAGGATATAACACAATATATCTTGCACAAGTAAAGGTGAGAGATAACCAAAAGTGGAACCGATGGAGACGAGGATGTGTTACCGAAGTTCCTTCCCTTTGAGGGGAAGTACGTCTTCGTTGGAGCGGTGTGGAGGCACAATGCTCCCCAAGAAGCCACTAGGGCCACCTTATTCTCCTCACGCCCTCACACAATGCGAGATGTCGTGATTCCACTATTGGTGCCCTTGGAGGCAGCGACCGAACCTTTACAAACAAGGTTGGGGCAATCTACACAAGTGAATTGGAGGCTCCGGACGACACCACGGAGCTTCACCACAATGGACTATGGCTCCACGGTGACCTCAACCGTCTAGGGTGCTCAAACACCCAAGAGTAACAAGATCCACAAGGGATTAGTGGGGGGGTGTCAAATTTCTCTTGGTGGAAGTGTAGATCGAGGCCTTCTTAACCAATTCCTAGAGAACCAACAAGTTTGATTGGCTAGGGAGAGAGATTGGGTGAAAATGGAGCTTAGAGCATGAATGGAGCTTAGAGGTGGAAGAGATAGTCAACTCGGAGAAGAAGACTCCCCTTTTATAGTCAAGGGACAAATCCAACCGTTATCCACTTAATCAGCCTGCGACATGCGGTACTACCGCACTAGACAAGCGACACTACCACAAGGCGTTGCGGTACTATGATACGTCTCCAACATATCTATAATTTTTGATTGTTCCATGCTATTATATTACCCCTTTTGGATGTTTATGGGCTTTATTTTACACATTTATATCATTTTTGGGACTAACCTACTAACCGGAGGCCTAGCCCGTATTGCTGTTTTCTTTTGCCTATTTCAGTATTTCGAAGAAAAGGAATATCAAACGGAGTCCAAACGGAATGAAACCTTCGGGAGCGTGATTTTTGGAACGAACGTGATCCAGAGGACTTGGAGTGCAAGTCAAGAAGCAATCGAGGTGGCCACGAGGGTGGAGGGCGCGCCCACCCCTACAGGGCACGCCCCCCTATCTCGTGGGCTGAGGGAGTCCTGGATTAGGGGGTGTCCGGATGGCCGGACTATGACCTTTGGCCGGACTCCCGGACTATGAAGATACAAGATTGAAGACTCCGTCCCGTGTCCGGATAAGGACTTTCCTTGGCGTGGAAGGCAAGCTTGGCGATACGATATGAAGATCACCTCCCATTGTAACCGACTCTGTGTAACCCTAGCCCTCTCCGATGTCTATATAAACCGGAGAGTTTTAGTCCGTAGGACGAACAACAATCATACCATAGGCTAGCTTCTAGGGTTTAGCCTCTCTGATCTCGTGGTAGATCAACTCTTGTAATACCCATACCATCAATATTAATCAAGAAGGAGTAGGGTTTTACCTCCACCGAGAGGGCCCGAACCTGGGTAAAAACATCGTGTCCCTTGTCTCCTGTTACCATCCGCCTAGACGCATAGTTCAGGACCCCCTACCCGAGATCCGCCGGTTTTGGCACCGACATTGGTGCTTTCATTGAGAGCTCCTCTGTGTCGTCGCCGTTAGGCCCGATGGCTTCTTCGATCATCAACCACGATGCGGTCTAGGGTGAGACTTTTCTCCCCAGACAGATCTTCGTATTCGGCGGCTTCGCACTGCGGGCCAACTCGCTTGGGCATCTGGAGCAGATCGAAAGCTACGCCCCTGGCCATGAGGTCAGGTTTGGAAGCTTAAACTACACGGCCGACATTCGCGGGGACTTGATCTTCGATGGATTCGAGCCACGGCCGAGCGCGCCGCACTGTCTCGATGGGCAGGATCTAGCTCTGCCGCCGGACAACGCCCAGAGTGCCGCTCAGGAGTCCGCTCCGACCATTAGTTCGGAGCCGACTGCGCTAAACAGGGACGGACGGTTGGACGCCGCCCTAGGAGCCGCAATCTCTACGACGATAGAGCCGAATACCAGCCTAGTCCTTTGCAAGGCCCGTGACTCCAAGGTGCCGGACTCTGTTCCGGACTCCGAATCTTCCGCACCCCTTCCGATCGGACACGATTGGGCTCCGATCATGGAGTTCACCGCCGCGGACGTCTTTCAGCACTCGCCCTTTGGCGATATCCTGAATTCACTAAAGTCTCTCTCTTTGTCAGGAGAGCCCTGGCCGAACTACAGCCAGCATGGTTGGGATACGGACGATGAAGAAATTTGAGGCCCACCCACCACCCTCTTCGTAGCCACTGTCGATGATTTAACCGACATGCTCGACTTCAACTCTGAAGACATCGACGGTATGGACGCCGATGAAGGAGACGACCAGGAACCAGCACCTATAGGGAACTGGAAAGCCACCTCGTCATATGACATATACATGGTGGACACCCCCAAAGCAGGGGATGGCGAGGAAAAAACGGAGGATGGCCCCTCCAAGAAGCAACCCAAGCGCCGATGTCAGCGGCGCCGCTCTAAATCCCAAGAAAGCAAGAATGGCGAATCCGGCATCGGAGATCACAACACGCCGGACAGTGCCGAAGATAACCCCCTCTAGCAAGATTCAGTGTAGGAGGACGAAAGAGCCAGCCCTCATGAGAGAGTGGCCGACAGAGAGGTTGAGGACGACAACTATATGCCTCCCTCCGAAGACGAGGCAAGCCTCAGCGACGATGAATTCGTCGTGCCAGAGGATCCCGTCGAACAAGAGCGTTTCAAACGCAGGCTTACGGCCACGGCACACAGCCTCAAGAAAAAACAGCAGCAACTTAGAGCTGACCAAGACTTGCTAGCCGATAGATGGACCGAAGTCCTGGTGGCCGAAGAGTATAAACTCGAGCGCCCCTCCAAGAGCTACCCAAAGCGCAGGCTGCTACCCCAACTTGAGGAGGAAGCAACTAAACCTACATCACCAGCGTACGATGTGCTCGATCGGCCACCCCGTGGCCGCAACAGAGAGGCCTTCAGGCCCTCGACCCAAGCCGCACCCCGGCACCGCTCAAAACATGCCAGAGTACGGGGAGACGCAACAGACCTGCGAGACATATTGGAGAACAATGGAAGGCAAGCAAGATCGATCTACGGATCGCATGGGCGCCCCGCATGACGTGATGATAACTGTCACACCGGATATGATAAATACGGCCAGCCCAAATACAACAGACCAAGCTCATCCGAGCTGCACCGCGATATAGCCCAGTACAGGGGCGCCGCACACCCACTATGCTTCACAGACGAAGTAATGGATCATCAAATCCACGAGGGTTTTAAGCCCATAAACATTGAATCATACGACGGCACAACTGATCCCGTGGTATGGATCGAGGATTATCTCCTTCATATCCACATGGCCCGCGGTGATGATCTACACGCCATCAAATACCTCCCGCTCAAGCTTAAAGGACCAGCGCGACATTGGCTTAACAGCCTGCCAGTAGAGTCAATTAGTTGCTGGGAGGACCTGGAATCTGCATTCCTTGACAACTTCCAGGGCACTTATATGCGACCACCAGACGCCGATGAGCTAAGCCACATAATCTAGCAGCCAGAAGAATTGGCCAGACAATTCTGGACACGGTTCCTAACCAAGAAAAATCAAATAGTCGACTGTCCGGACACCGAGGCCCTTGCAGCCTTCAGGCACAATATCCGAGACGAATGGCTTGCCCGGCACCTGGGACAGGAAAAGCCGAAATCAATGGTAGCCCTTACGACACTCATGACCCGCTTCTGCGCGGGCGAAGACAGCTGGCTAGCTCGTAGCAATAACATAACCAAGAGCCCTGGTAATTCGGATACCAAGGACAACAATGGCAGGTCACATCGCAACAAGCACAAGCGCCACATTAACGGCGACAATACCAAGGATACGGCAGTCAACGCCGGATTCAGAGGCTCTAAACCCGGTCAGCGGAAGAAGCCATTCAAAAGAAACCCTCTGGGCCCATACAACTTAGCTGGATACTCGACCGCTCGTGCCAGATACACGGCACCCCCAAACAACCAGCCAACCACACCAATAGGGATTGTTGGGTGTTCAAGCAGGCAGGCAAGTTAAGTGCTGAAACCAGAGACAAGGGGCTGCGTAGCGATGACGAGGAGGAGCCCCGGCCGCCAAACAACAGAGGACGGAAGGGATTCCCCCCGCAAGTGCGGACAGTGAACATGATATACGCAACCCACATCCCCAAGAGGGAGTGGAAGCGTGCTCTCAAGGACGTCTATGCGTTGGAGCCAGTCGCCCCAAAGTTCAACCCATGGTCCTCCTTCCCGATCACATTTGATCGAAGGGACCACCCCACTAGCATCCGTCACGGCAGATTCGCCGCATTGGTCCTAGACCCAATCATTGACGGATTTCACCTCACCAGAGTCCTCATGGATGGCGGCAGCAGCCTGAACCTGCTTTATTAGGATACAGTGCGAAAAATGGGTATAGATCCCTCAAGGATCAGACCCACAAAGACAACCTTTAAAGGTGTCATACCGGGTGTAGAAGCCAGTTGTACATGCTCAGTTACACTCAAAGTGGTCTTCGGATCCCCGGATAATTTCTGAAGCGAAGAGTTAATCTTCGACATAGTCCCATTCCACGGTGGCTATCACGCCCTGCTCGGACAAACCGCATTTGCAAAGTTCGATGCGGTGCCGCACTACGCATATCTCAAGCTCAAGATGCCAGGCCCTCGTGGAGTCATCACGGTCAATGGAAACACCGAACGCTCTCTCTGAACGGAGGAGCACACAGCAGCCCTGGCGGCGGAAGTATAGAGCAGCCTCTCAAGGCAGCTCTCCAATCCGGGTATCAAACGTCCGGACAACGTCAAGCGCGCCCGAAGCAACCTACAACAGAGCCGGCCGGCACGATCCGAGCAAGCATAGCAGTGCGGCCCCAAACCCAGCCCTCGTCAGATGGTGCTATCGGTACCACGCGTACATAATTACGCTTTGAAAATACCATGGGCATAAGGAAGGGGCACAACTATGGCACGCCCAAAATGCGGCTCAACCGCACTTAGGGGCTCCCAATTCGGCCGTTTTCCTTTTTTTTATATATATACTTTCAGGTCCCAACTACTCAGAAGGCCTGTCCGGCAATACACTCGCCGAACACTCGATGCAACAGCCAAGGTGAGGACAAGCCCCGTCGAATGTCCAGGTGGCCTCTATAATGAGTTAAATACCTGTTTTTACTTACAAAACCCGCAGCTTGCCCCTGGAGGGGGACATGTCAAATAATCCCATCTCTTGCTTATCGCAGTATTTGTATTGTTCTGCTTTCATAGCAGCCCCTTAATAATAAACAATACATAGCTTCTATCTATTATTGTATTCCTTTTTATATATATGTTCAGTCATGACATTATGCAGCCATACACTTCGGTACGGCCAATACACCAGGGGCTTAAGCACCCCATAACATGGTGTAAGAATACCGAACACTCTCATGAGTGCGTCACCCCGAACTTATAGCACTACATGCATCGGCTCCGAATCATGTCTTTGGTCAATAGTTGGGTTTGCCCGGCTCCCATGTTTTAGTACCTTACGTTCCGCATTGTTGGCTAAGGTAGCGCTGGGAGAACTACTGCGATTGTGCCCCAGTTGAGCTGGGTTAACACCTCAGTAGAGAAAGCTAAAACTGACTGTCATGATAGTGCGAGAGACCGATTGCTGTTCGCGAGGTTTTTCGAGTCCTTAAAGACTTATGCCGCTTAGAGCGAGGAACCAGACTTATCCGGCCTAGGCGTGGATAGCGCCCCAAACTCGGTCTTCGAATACTAGGGGCTTCGCCAAAATTTAAAATTATAGAATTCTATGGCTAAGTGAGAGTGATAAAGCATTATAAGTCCGACGGCCTGGTTCGTTGTGCCGAGCACCTCCCTAGATGGACCCAAGAATGGGAACAAGAGCGCTCAGGTTTATCCCGAACACCCCAGCACTCGCGGCATGGGGGTCGAAGCCGACGACTTCCATCTCTCAGATTTGATAAATGGCCGCACAGAAGGTAATATTTTAAATTAACAAGCATTGCTTAACGCATATGAACAAAGTTTTCAGCGTACAGGATAACAGATGCGAGCCTACTCAAAAATTACATCTTTGGAGCATTCGTCCGCTATACGACCAGCACCCTTCAGGACACCCTTATAATACATCTGGGCGTGCGATACTCCTTGCCTGGCGGTGGAGCATCCGTCAAAAGCTTCTCAGCGTCCAACTTGCCCCAGTGCACTTTAGCATGGGCAAGGGCCCGACGGGCACCTTCGATGCAGACGCAGCGCTTGACGACCTCAATCCACGGACACGCGTCCACCAGCCGCCACACCACACCAAAGTAGCTCCCAGGCATGGCTTCTCCAGGCCACAGTCGAGCTATGAGGCCCTTCATGGCCTGTTTGGACACCTTGTGGAGCTCGACCAGCTGCTTCAGCTGGTCCCTCAGGGGCACCGGATGTTCGGCCTCAGCATACTGAGACCAAAACACTTTTTCCGTCGAGTTGCCCTCTTCGGCTCGGTAGTATACGGCGGCATCAGACACACTACAGGGCAGATCGGCAAACGCTCCTGGAGAGCTCCGGATTCGGGTAAGTAGCAGATAAGTAACTTTTATATTCTTGCTTTGCATAAAGAATGCCTTACCCGCCGCTATTTTCTTCATTGCCTTGATCTCCTGGAGGGCCTTCTGGGCTTCGGCCTTAGCGTTTTTGGCACTCTCAAGAGCCAATGCGAGCTCGGACTCTCGAGTCTTCGACTCACGCTCCAAACTCTCATGTTTTTCCACAAGAGCCTGGAGCACTTGCCGCACCTCCGCCACCCGCGCCTCCTGCTTCTCTCGCTCGGCGCGCTCCAGGGCCGCACTGTTTTCGGCCTTGGAGTCCGCCTCCTTCAGGGTCGCCACCTCGGCCGTGGCCCCTGCAACATTTAAGTTGGTCCTGTCATTATTTGCAACCAGGTATTTCTATATACATTTACATGCGGTATTACATACCCTCCTTATCCTCGAGCCGCTTCTTGGCACGGCCGAGCTCGTTCTCAGACCGCTCGAGGCTTCCCTTCAATGCATTGACCTCCGCAGTCAGTGCAGCAGAGGTCAGCAGCGCAACCTGCATTCCCATATCGACATATTTTTATTAGACTCCTGCGTATATCTTTTTAGATCCTTAGCTCAGCTTTTCTTTCCGAACGCCGAACCGAGCATCAGGGGCTACTGTCTATGCGGTAACATTTTTATATGTTTTGAGGACATACCTCAAAGCCTGTTAACAGACTTGTGCAGGCTTCTGTCAGCCCGCTCTTGGCGGACTGAACCTTTTGAATCACCGCACTCATAACAGTGCGGTGTTCCTCGTTGATGGAGGCGCTGTTAAGCGCCTCCAGCAAATTCTCCGGCGCCTCCGGATGGACGGAGGTCGCCGGCGGCGTAGGCTTGCCCTTCTTATGAAGGCGCCGCCTGTCGGACTCTGGAACCGCTGGTGGTTCCAGAGCAGTGTCCGGCTCGGGGCCGGACTTAGACCCCTCCGAGGCTTTACCCCCTTTGGGCCTGGAATCCGGGAGGTCGCCTTGAGGCGCCTCCAGGACCACCTCCTCCTGGTTCGGTCCCCTTCGGGACCCCACCTCGGCGTCATCCGCAGGGAGGGGGGAGGAGGCTGTCGGAAGTGAAGCGCTGTTCACATCCGATGAATTCAGGGAGCCGCTCGATGAATCACCGAGCTGAGCTCTGGGCGGACTGCATGATTAAAATTCGGCGTTAGACATTACCAAATAATAGAGGAGCTCCATGAGTCATTCGGGTAACCGGACACTTACGATTTTGCCAGGGGCTTGACCCTGGATGGCCATTCCTCCCCGCCGTCTTCGGCATCGGGGGCGTAGTCCGGCAGAAGGGTCTTCCCATTCTTGGACACTCCGGCCTCCCCAGTTGGGGCGGCCTTCCTTTTCTTTCCTCCCCCTGTTGGAGGGGGAGAGGCTTCTTCTTCTTCTTCCTCCTCCTCGTCTTCCGAGGCAGAGGGTGCGTCGGGGTTGCCGGGCGATGAATCCGACACCACCAGGCGCCGGGAGCTCTTTCGAGTCCCTGTGGCCTTCTTCTTGGCCTTCTTCTCCGGCACCACGTGAGGTGCCGGAACCAGCATCCCCGTCAATCGGGCGTCCGCTGGATCTTCTGGTAAGGGAGCCGGACAGCTAACATGTCCGGACTTCTTCAGCCAGTCCTGTCAAAGGTAGGGGAGTTTAGATCCCGCATAGAGTTAGATTATGAAAGAAAAGAGTCCCGTAAAGGGTAGAATAACTTACCTTGTTGGCCCGATGCCGCGAGCTGAATCTGTGATCTTCGATAGCGGATGCGGGGGCCTCGGCGCCCTTAAACAGCACCTTCCAGGCATCTTCGTACGTAGTATCGAAGAGCCCGCTCAAGGCTTGGTGCTGTGCCAGATTGAACTCCCACAATTTGAAGGCCCGTTGTTGGCATGGAAGGACCCGGTGGATAAGCATGACCTGGACTACGTTGACGAGCTTGAGGTTCTTGCTAACCAGCTTTTTGATGCAGGTTTGGAGTCCGGTCAGCTCTTCCGAATATCCCCACGTTAAGCCCATGTCTTTCCAGGAGGTGAGCTGTGTGGGAAAGCCATATCGGAATTTGGGGGCCGCTTCCCATTTGGGGTCGCGTGGCTCGGTGATGTAGAACCACCCCGATTGCCATCCTTTTATTGTCTCCACGAAGGAGCCCTCGAGCCATAGGATGTTGGCCATCCGGCCCACCATGGCACCTCCGCACTCCGCTTGGCGGCCGCTCACCACTTTCGGCTTGACATTAAAAGTCTTCAGCCATAAGCCGAAGTGGGGCTGGATGCAGAGGAAGGCCTCACACACAACGACGAACGCCGAGATGTTGAGGATAAAGTTCGGGGCCAGATCGTGGAAATCCAGGCCGTAATAGAACATGAGCCCCTGGACGAACGGGTGAAGAGGAAAACCCAGTCCGCGGAGGAAATGAGGGAGAAAGACAACCCTCTCATGAGGCCTGGGGGTAGGGATGAGTTGCCCCGCATCTGGAAGCTGGTGCACGATGTCGTCAGACAAGTATCCGGCCATCCTCAACTTTTTGATTTGCCCCTCCGTGACGGAGGAGGCCATCCATCTACCTCCCGCTCCGGACATGATTGGAGTAGGTTGAGGTGGGAAGTGCGGGCTTGGGCGTTGGAGCTCGAGCGCGCAGGGACGAATAAGCAAAGGAGTAAGAAGGCGTGAATGGAAAGGGCGGATTCTTATCCCCTTATATGGGTGGCCAAAACTACGAGCCCCCACCGGCCAAATAAAACTCGCTTATCTCCCAAGCGCCATGGTTAATGGCGCGGTTGGGTTACCCATGCCCGTATTGATGAGAATCCCGGAATAAGGGGACACGATCTCTGCTTTGACAAGACGTGCCAAGGAAACCACCTTGCTAAACGCGCTGAGGTGGAACGGTAAAATGAATAAAAGCCTGGCCATGGCGTGAGGTCACTCTACGGAATACGTCAGCAGATTAGATTGGTGCAAATGTTATTCTCTCTATGGTGTCATGTGGAACTTATTTTGCAGAGCCGGACACTATCCTGGTGTTCAACATCTTCTATGAAGTATTCGGAGGAGGAACCCGCCTTGCAATGCCGAAGACAACTTGCGCGCCGGACTCGTCGTCATTGAAGCCTGGTTCAGGGGCTACTAAGGGAGTCCTGGATTAGGGGGTGTCCGGATGGCCGGACTATGACCTTTGGCCGGACTCCCGGACTATGAAGATACAAGATTGAAGACTCCGTCCCGTGTCCGGATAACGACTTTCCTTGGCGTGGAAGGCAAGCTTGGCGATACGATATGAAGATCTCCTCCCATTGTAACCGACTCTGTGTAACCCTAGCCCTCTCCGGTATCTATATAAACCGGAGAGTTTTAGTTCGTAGGACGAACAACAATCATACCATAGGCTAGCTTCTAGGGTTTAGCCTCTCTGATCTCGTGGTAGATCAACTCTTATAATACCCATACCATCAATATTAATCAAGCAGGAGTAGGGTTTTACCTCCACCGAGAGGGCCCGAACCTGGGTAAAAACATCGTGTCCCTTGTCTCCTGTTACCATCCGCCTAGACGCACAGTTCGGGACCCCCTACCCGAGATCCGCCGGTTTTCACACCGACATGGGACCCTTGGGCGGCCACCGACCTACTTCTTCCTCCTATATATACCCACGTACCCCGAAAACATCAAGGGAGCCAATGAAAAACAATCTCCACCGTCGTAACCTTCTGTATCCACGAGATCCCATCTTGGAGCCTTCACCGACGCTTCACCGGAGGGGGAATCGACGATGGATGGTTTCTACATCAACACCATAGCCCTTCCGATGAGTTTTGAGTAGTTTACCACAGACCTTCAGGTCCATAGTTATTAGCTAGATGGCTTCTTCTCTCTTTTTGGATCTCAATACCATGTTCTCCCCCTCTCTTGTGGAGATCTGTTCGATATAACTCTTTTTGCGGTGTGTTTGTCGAGATCCGATGAATTGTGGGTTTATGATCAAGTTTATCTATG
Source organism: Triticum dicoccoides (assembly GCF_002162155.2). Classification (NCBI taxonomy): domain Eukaryota; kingdom Viridiplantae; phylum Streptophyta; class Magnoliopsida; order Poales; family Poaceae; genus Triticum; species Triticum dicoccoides. The sequence goes on along the minus strand of NC_041383.1, from coordinate 530,869,846 downwards.
AGAAATATTTGAATCTCCTTTGAATTCTTTTATGTATTGTTGAGTCATCTTTGCAAGTCTCTTCGAATTATCAGTTTGGTTTGGCCTACTAGATTGATCTTTCTTACAATGGGAGAAGTTCTTAGCTTTGGGTTCAATCTTGTGGTGTCCTTACCCAGTGACAATAAGGGTTGCAAGGCACGTATTGTATTGTTGCCATCGAGGATAAAAAGGTGGGGTTTATATCATATTGCATGAGTTTATCCCTCTACATCAGGTCATCTTTCTTAATGTGTTACTCTGTTCTTATGAACTTAATACTCTAGATGCATGCTGGATAGGGGTTGATGTGTGGAGTAATAGTAGTAGATGCAGGCAGGAGTCGGTCTACTTGTCACGGACGTGATGCCTATATACATGATCATGCCTAGATAATCTCATAATTATTCGCTTTTCTATCAATTGCTCGACAGTAACTTGTTCGCCCACAGTAATACTTATGCTATCTTGAGAGAAGCCACTAGTGAAACCTATGGCCTCCGGGTCTATCTTTTATCATATAAGCTTTCAATCTACTTTTATTTGCATCTTTACCTTTCCAATCTATATTAGAAAATACCAAAAATATATTTATCTTATCATACTATCTCTATCAGATCTCACTTTCGCAAGTGGCCATGAAGGGATTGACAACCCCTTTATTGTGTTGGTTGCGAGTTCTTTGTTTGTTTGTGTAGGTGCGTGGGACTTTTGAGGAGCCTCCTACTGGATTGATACATGGGTTCTCAAAAACCGAGGGAAATACTTACGCTACTATTGCTGCATGACCCTTTCCTCTTCAAGGAAAACCAACTCAAGCTCAAGACGTAGCATACTACCACACCCACAGCAGACACCAGAAGAGGCCCTTTTGCGTTAACGCTGCGAGCTGTAGAACCGCCGGAGCGGTACTACCGTGCGCCCTTGCGGTACTACCACAAGGCAGGGTTTTAGTGGACTGAGAAGGCACAGATGTATAAAATTACATCTGTGACTACTTCGGCTGAATTTAGATCGGAGCAAAAGTCTGACACGGTACTACCACATCCAGGGAGAGGTACTACCGCATAGGGTGCGGATGTAAAAAATTACATCCGCCCCTACTTCCGCATGAGTAGCAGTGCTGGACTAGAGGTTACGGTACTACCTCATCCTAGGAGCAGTACTACCACAAGGTGGTGCGATACTACCGCATCCTCGGGCGATACTACCATTAGCCTCTACGGTATTACTGCTCCCTTGAGCAGTACTACCGCACGCCATAGCACACTACCACTTGGAGATGTTCATTTTGCAAAGACACTGATAATAGATTGGAGCTCCAAAGAGGCAAGGGAAAGGTGGTGCAAAGGAATAGACGTGTACGTGATGATTCCACCCTAACCTTTTCGAAGCGGACTCCCTCTTAATAGTACGACTTTCCAACGACTCAAATCCACCAAAAGGAAACATAGAGAAACACCATCTTTGAAAGAACTCCGAGGGGCATGCAATCGTCTTGTGCCTATACATGAGATACCTGAAATGCTTAGTGCACACGGTTAGTCCACAAAAGTATTGTCATCAATCACCAAAACCACTTAGGGACAAATATACCCTTACAGCGGGGAACCAGATCTGAGGCAGCGAACGACGGTGTAGCGGGAACAGCTCTAGTGCGATGGACGGTTGCGACAGTGGAGCGGCAACAGTGAGGCGCAGGACGGCGTGGTCGAAGTGGTTCTGTTACGGTGCACGTCGGTGTCGATGTCGTGGAGGAAGCTCTGCCTCGGCTTTAGCTGCTAAGTCCTTGAGGGTGTTGTGGTTGCGGTTGCGTTGGACGACGACGTCGGGGTACCGGCTCCGGCGTGGCGGAGGAGGGCGGTAGTGGATTGGGCGCTATGGGGTGGAGGACGAAGGAGGCTGGGGTTTCGCAGCTGGTGGAGAGGGTGTTTTGGCCCCGCCGGAGTATGAATGGGGAAATGGAGGGAGGGGGAACTAAGGGGGAACAATATTTCGGTTTGGGACACGCTTGTTTGAAATTTGGGGAAAGTTACAAACTTTGCCCCCATCTAAAATTTTGGACATATTGCGGGTTGGAGGTAGGACAGTAAACTTAGGTGTCCCAAATGTTGGGCGGGATAGATTTCGGCTGAGCGCATGGGTGTTTAGGCGCCCACGGCGTATGAATGCTTCTCGGAGGCGGTTAAGACCGACGTCTTGGTGAAGTTACAAACCTACCCCGGTTTAGACCTTTGGACATCAGGCCGATAGGCTACACGGGCCAGAGTCAGGACAGTAATTTCCTACCACCAAACATTAGTCTCCCGCGGTTTCGGGTGACCAGAGGCTTATTTGGCGCTTCGTTCAATATTTGGGAGCAGAAGCATTAACATTTTTGGTTCTCTTGAATTGAACTTTCATGATTTGTCAAACTTCACAAATCTTTACTCTTGAAAATCCTAAAGCTACAATTATTTTGGAATGGAGGGGGTACATTTGAATATACATTGTACATGAGTATGTATTAAAGAATATGCAACTTACCTTAGTTCATGCATGGTTCCAGATATAATATCCTTGGTTGCAAACAAAAAAATAGTTAGACATGCGTATGAATATATAGTATGTTCAAACGCACAACAAAGATTGATGCCCCCTTTTAGATCTGATTTACAAATGTCATCATCTCGGGTTCAAATAGAAAAATGCACTTCCTATGAATTCAAATCTTCTAAACCCCCTTTATGTTGAATTCAACATGTATTCTATTTCATAGCTAGCAATTTGGAATGTATCCATGTAAGTGACAAATGTATAAAATGCTTCACACTAACAACATGGAGTGCACTAATTAATGTTTATATATAAATTGCAAAAGCAATGCATTGCCTGTATTTCAAACCGCTCTCACTCTATGGATCGATAATATGAAATAAACACATGCACATGCTAGACTTCAATAGAGTATGGGTGTCTGATAGACCAATTTTCGTTCATACGCAAATTGCAAAATTCATGATCTCATCCAAAAATAATAATGCCATTTATATTTTAGTTTAATGCGTAGAACCTCCTTTTACACGTAGATGCACTATGCCTCGGCCCATTCTCACAAAGGCGCTATATATCTCTCTACCTAACGCATAAGTGCACACACTTTATATGCATCGGCATTTCTGTTTCACACATGCTCACAATCTCTCCGGGGTGTCGGGTGTCTCACGCACATGCTCTCTCTCTCTCTCTCTCTCTCTATATATATATATATATATATATATATATATAATATCTTTCTGACTACTATGTACCACTCTTTTCACTAGTCTCAGTTTGAAAACACTATTTCTCTCACATGCATATATACACATGCACGGTCTCTACTAGTCCTCTATAAGCACATATATGTGCATACGTGTCTCCCGCACGCACATTATATTTAGGCCTCTCTCACACACATTTCCCCCTCCCCCTCCCCCCAGACACACCTCTCTCTTAGTAGTTGGCAGATATGATTCCACCAGATCATTCGGTAGGATATCCCTGACTGTTAGGCTGGATGGTAATACGAGGCAAAGTTTTACCCTAGTTCGGACCCTTGCATTTGAGGAAAAGACTACTCTTGGTATTGTATATTAGTGATAGGGGTGTTTACAAAGTACATGTGAATATCAGGCATTGTGCGTGTGTGTATACTATCAACGAACTAGCCCCCAAGCTTCTATAACATACTCGGGGCCTAGGGTTACAAATAATATAGTCGGCTTATCACCAGTGGGGATAGAGTCCTCCACGACTCTGGTAGCTTCATGTTGTACGCCGAGTCCTCCACATGGGTCTTCGTATAATGCGCCTCGGTCCAACCTATGTGGCGCAGGTTGGAACCGACCCATGAGTCCTCATGTTGACCCACCACAATTAGAAATCATGTGCCCACCCCAACTAGAAATGACGTGCCCACCACACCACACATGCAATCGTCCACTAAGAAAATAAGCATATACAATAGTACAATGTTATACATGAAAGTTAATTGCATGGTGCATCCAAAAATATTTGTTCTTCATTGTGAATGTTTATATTTTCTCCTAAAATATTAGTCACGCGAAAGAGAAATGAAGGGCATATCTCTCGTTGTTTCCACCGGACACCCCCTCTTTCTACACCATTTTCACGTACGCACACAAACTATCCCTCGGCGCTCTAAAAGTATGCATGCCCATGACACATTCACGCATGACGGTTATTGTATTTCAAGCGAAAGCACTATACGGTCACTGGACTTCAGAATATGCTCATTACGGTCATTGTATACATTCTTGTGGTGATCATACGGTATCTAGCTCACGATACGTCTCCGTATTTTGTTGATGACACTGACGGACTTTGTATTTGATGCATGCTCCGTATTTTGTTGACGACACTTACGGTCATTGTATTTGATGCGAAAGCATGATATGGTCACTGGACTTCAGAATAAGCTCATCACGATCACCACATACATTTTGTGGTGCTAACCAACCTGTGGTTGGATGGTTAGGAGGACAGTGGTTTATCGAGCCCACCAGTGTTAAAGTCCTGGTGCTCGCATTTATCCTGGGTTAATTTCAGTATTTTCCGGCGATGTGCGTTTAGTGGGAGGAGACGTTCCACTCGACTATGAGGCACCTATGGTGACTTCGTAAAATTTCAAGAACATATGTTGGCTCACTCTCTCGAAGGTGCTCATAGGGGTAGGGTCTGCATATGTGCACTTATAACGGTGAGTGCTTGCGCGTATATATGAGCCCTTGCATCTGTACCGCGTTAAAAAATACATGTCGTGATTATACAGTCACTGGCTCACCCGTACAACTCTGTATTTTGTTGATGACACAATCAATTGACCAGTCAAACATTCCATGTGGAGCAACTAGTGTTGCACCATCGGGGCACGTAACCGTGGGGCCCACCTGTCAGCGCGTATATGAAAGAAAGAAATGGTAGTTTGAGTATGTACTATGTTAATAAAATACATTTTAGGGTGATCATACGGTCACTAGCTCACCATACAGCTCCGTAACTTGTTGATGACACAATCAATCACTACAAAAAAAGACACATCCGTGACATTTTGGGCCGAACGAAACTTTTTTCTGTCATACATATGACACTTCTATGACGATAATTGTGACAAAACCCGGTATCATCATAGATGTGGTGGGCTCCTACTTCTATGACAAAAAATCATGACATAAAATGGGCTTTTCGTCCTGGGCGGGCTGGAGACGCAACTGCATGACATTCTTTGGGCCGTCCATGACGGAAAAAACCATGGTAGAAGCAAGGGCGAGGAATATTTCAGGAAGTTCCCGGTTACGGTGGGAGGTCGGGGGCCGAGCGATGCGCGTTTCTCTCGTACACGTACGCGCGTGTGTGCGAGGCGTTGGGCTCTAACTGAACCCGAGTGATTGCACTGCAGGCTACGCGTTGCTGAACCCGAGCGATCGATCGATGGCTGTTAACTGAACCCGATCGAGCGATTCCTTCGCTACTACTACTAACTGAAGCCGATGGATGCTACCTCTCTGGATGAATAGTGAGCGTTGTGGGGGGAGGGGGGGTTAGATGAACAGTGACCGGTGGCGTTGCCTCTGGATGAACAGGACCCCGTGGTATGGAGGGCTGGATGAACAGGACGACCCCGTGGAGGGGTGGATGAACAGTAGACGGTGGACGGGTGCCCATGGAGGGGTGGTTGAACAGTAGCCGGTGGAGTAGCGCGCGGTGGAGGCTGGATGAACAGGAGCCCGTGGAGGCTGGAGGAGGTCGACGGTAGCCCGTGGAGGCTGGAGGAGGTTGATGGTGGAGATGAACAGTATCCCATGGAGTCCCGTTTTGCGATACGCTACACCCCTCCCGATGAACAGGACCCCCGTTTTGACTGTAGCGCTCCAACACAAGTCCGTTTCGTCCGTTTTGTGGTACACCACACCCCTCCCGATCAACAGGACCCCCGTTTCGACCGTAGCGCTCCAACACAAGTCTGTTTCGTCCGTTTTGCGGTACGTCACACCCCTCCCTATCAACAGGACCCCCATTTCGACTGTAGGAGGTCCGTTTCCTCCGTTTTGCGGTACGCCACACCCCTCCCGATGAACATGATCCCGTTTTGAATGTGGCCGGTCGAACACAAGGCCGTTTCCTCCATTCTGCGGTACGCCAGGCCTCGTTTCCATCGCCTGTTCCGACCAAGCCGGTTGGCTCCCACGCGTTCCGTTGCCTCCCGATGAACACGACGCATTCCGTTGCCTCCCCATGAACACGACGCATTCCGTTGCCTCCCCATGAACATGACGCATTCTGTTGCCTCCCCTTGAACACGTCGACGACGCTGTTTCTCCGTTCCGACCCAGCCATGTACACGAGCCCTGGCCATACGTACGCGCGAGTAGGCATTTGGGACCCCGCCCATATGTACGTACGTGGCCGTATTTTCTTTCTTGCACCCTGGCTGTTGTACGTACGTGTACATGCTACGTGCGTAGCTCTACTATGACACGTGCGCGCCTCTACATCGACCAGTATGTATGAGGGAGTCCTGGATTAGGGGGTGTCCGGATGGCCGGACTATGACCTTTGGCCGGACTCCCGGACTATGAAGATACAAGATTGAAGACTTCGTCCCGTGTCTGGATAGGACTTTCCTTGGCGTGGAAGGCAAGCTTGGCGATATGATATGAAGATCTCCTCCCATTGTAACCGACTCTATGTAACCCTAGCCCTCTCCGGTGTCTATATAAACCGGAGAGTTTTAGTCCGTAGCATGAACAACAATCATACCATAGGCTAGCTTCTAGGGTTTAGCCTCTCTGATCTCGTGGTAGATCAACTCTTGTACTACCCATATCATCAATATTAATCAAGCAGGAGTAGGGTTTTACCTCCGTCGAGAGGGCCCGAACCTGGGTAAAAACATCGTGTCCCTTGTCTCCTGTTACCATCCGCCTAGACGCACAGTTCGGGACCCCCTACCCGAGATCCGCCGGTTTTGACACCGACATTGGTGCTTTCATTGAGAGTTCCTCTGTGTCATCACTGTTAGGAAGGATGCCGCACCCCGTCTTTAAAGGCGGCGCTGTTGCTAAAGGAGCTTTGGCTGTCGGCCAAACTCTCCGGCTAGGCAGTTTTTGATGACCGCCTGTACGGCCGCCGCGCCGACGATGACCTCTCGGGTAATCAAAAGCAATCTCCACATCAGCTTGGAACTTGCCGAGCAGTTAGATCCGATGGAGCTCTCTTCCCTAAACGAGCTCTTAGATCGCATCGCCGCCCTGGGAGTCGCTTCAGATTACGGCCAGATTGGGCTTAAACCCGATCAGAGAGAGATTGACTCTCCCCGGGTCACCCACCACGTTGAATTGGGGGAGGAACAACATCCACGGAGGGGAGGACGTCGCCCAAGCCCTGAACCTAAAGTCAGGCAGCAGGTCTGATTCATTGAATAACGTCCAAGAAAACAAGCTTCCGTGTTCGAAAATTTCTTGGCCCCTGAGTCTTAGATCGGGCGAGGTTCCGGATTTAAATCCACCCGCCCACCCAAATATAAGGGATCTATCCCAAATTCGGCAAGAGCCCGGGGAAACAGTACACCATTACTGGGCCAGATTCCTCCTGGTTAGGAACGGGATAAAGGACTGCCGCGAGAGGGATGCAATTTCATTCTTCTGTAACAACTGCACGGACATCGGAATCCTCAACGCCATAAGTCGCCGCGAAATTACACGCTTCGCTGACTTGACATCCATAGTACGAAAGTACTGTGCGACAGAAAGCGTTTGAAAAACCAAAACAAAATTCTAGGACAATCCGACCCTGAATACAATCCCAGTCCGAAACAAAAGGGCGCATTATCGCCAGGCACCTGGGCCAAATAGCAAAAAACAAAAACCCTCTATAGGGTATGGAACCGTACTGGAGGGATGGCTCAATGGACCCTGTAAAATTCATAGTACAGAGGAAGTCACACCAACTCATAGCCTTAGAGCATGTTGGATACTCCGGCAGGTGGCCAGAAGTGGCGAGGAGCTTCTAACTCCAGAATCCGCAGAGCACCACCCCAGAAACGCCAGTACGGTGTCAACAGTCTTCGAGACTTTCGCATCAAACAATGCGAGGAAACGAACGCTCCGCAGCCTTACCGAAGTCTACCAAGTAGCGACAATAAACCCATGGAGTGACACGGCTATTACCTTTAATGCCAGTGACGAACCTAAATTCCGGACAGCCCGAGCACCAGCCGCACTGGCCCTCAGTCCGATAGTGGACGGCTTCCGGCTTACAAAGGTACTCATGGACGGTGGCAGCGGATTGAACCTCATCTATGAGGAAACCCTGCGAAAAATGGAAATAGACTGGAGCCGCATTGAGCGAAGCAACACAACCTTTAGAGGAATAATCCCCAGCCAGGAAGCATGCTGTTCAGGGAAAATCACACTGGATGTGGTGTTCGGCACGCCGGATAATTACAGATCCGAGGAGGTCACATTTCAAGTGGCCCGCTGTTCAGGGAAAATCACACTGGATGTGGTGTTCGGCACGCCGGATAATTACAGATCCGAGGAGGTCACATTTCAAGTGGCCCCGTTCAGCAGCGGATACCACGCTCTGTTAGGGCGAGAAGCATTCACAATTTTTCAAGCTATACCCCATTACGGGTACATGAAGCTCAAAATGCCCGCACCCAATGGAATCATCACTCTTGCTAGTGATCCGGACACAGCGCTCCGCGCCTAAAACAAGACAGCCGCACTGGCCCTCAAGGCTTTATCCGAAGCCCTAGCGGCCGAGGAACTAACTGTGTTGCACTCCACGATGGACAGGCATGACATGATACTCGACAAAAGATCCAAGTCCACCTCCTTCAAGCCGGCAGACGAAATAGTCAAGTTCCAAGTCCATCCAACGGACACTACAAAAACGGCCTCCATCGGGGCACAACTAAACCCTGATGTAGACGCCGCACTCAGAGAATTCCTACGAGAAAATTGGGACATTTTTGCCTGCCACCCTTCAGACATGCCAGGAATCCCACGCAGGCTGGCCGAGCACAGCCTGAACATCCTAAAAGGATTCAAGCCCGTTAAGCAGACTCTTCGGCGTTTCTCCGAACCCAAGAGACAAGCCATGGGAGAGGATCTAGCCAAACTACTGGAAGCCGGATTCATCAGAGATATAAAACATCCGGACTAGCTAGCAAACCTGGTGATGGTACCAAAGAAGGACAAATCCTAGCGCCTATGCGTCGATTTCAAAGACCTAAATAAGGCCTGCCCAAAGGATCCCTTCCCCCTCCCCCGCATTGATCAAATAATCGATGCCATTGCAGGACACGATTCATTGTGTTTCCTCGATGCATACTCTGGCTACCACCAAATCAAGATGGCAGAGTCAGACCAAGCCGCAACGGCATTCATCACCCCATACGGCCCATTCTGCTTCAACACAATGCCCTTTGGGCTCAAAAACGCCGGCGCAACATATCAGCGCATGATTCAGACATGTCTGGCCAACCAGATCAGCAAAACGGTTGAAGCATACGTGGATGACGTGGTCGTCAAAACTAAACACGTCGAAACTCTAATAGACGACTTGAGGCTCACGTTCGATAACCTCCGAACATATGACATTAGGCTTAACCCGGAAAAATGCGTTTTTGGCGTACCAGCCGGAAAGCCCTTAGGCTTCATTGTATCCGGTAGAGGAATTGAAGCAAACCCAGCCAAGATCCGAGCTCTGTCACAATTGGATATTCCAAAAGATCTCAAGCAAATACAAAAATTGACTGGATGCGTGGCAGCTCTAAGCTGCTTCATCTCCCGCTTGGGGGAAAAGGCATTACCCCTTTACCGCCTCCTCTGACGCACCGAACACATCGAGTGAACGGATGCCGCCATGGCCGGACTCGAAGAAATAAAAGCCATACTGGCAACAAACCCTGTCCTAGCCGCGCCGAACATCGGTGAACCAATGTTGTTATACATCGCGGCAACTCACCAAGTTGTAAGCGCAGTCCTCGTTGTCGAACGCGAAATAGACGGACACAAATTCCCTGTCCAGAAACCAGTGTACTACATGTCCACTGTCCTCACTCCATGCAAGTCCCGGTACCCGCATTACCAAAAAATAGCATACGCAGTGTTCATGGCATCCCGGAAGCTAGGACACTACTTTCAAGAGTGTTCGATAACAGTAGCCTCCGAAGTACCTCTTAACGATATCATAAACAACCGCGACGCAACAGGCCGGATTGCCAAATGGGCCATTGAGCTCCTCCCGTTCGACATAACATATAAGCCACGGCGAGCCATCAAGTCACAAGCCTTGGCCGACTTTGTCGCGGAATGGACTGAAGCCGAACTCCCTAAAGAGTACGGCACATATTCCAACTGGACCATGCACTTTGATGGCTCCAAAATGCTGGCGGGTCTAGGGGCTGGCGTCGTCCTGACGTCCCGAACAGGAGATACAGGCCAATATGTACTCCAGATAATGTATACGGACTCCAACCATGCAGCCGAATACGAGGCCCTTCTCCATGGCCTCCGGATGGCAGTCTCCATGGGCATTCAACGCCTAAAGGTGCATGGGAATTCGAACATCGCGATATCCCAAATAAACGGAGACTTTGACGCCAAAGATCCGAAAATGGTAGCTTACCGCAACGCCGTCCTAAATATGTCAGCTCAGTTCAAAGGGCTGGAATTCCACCATATAGCACGGGAAAATAATCAGGCAGCAGACGTCCTGGCACGCATCGGCGCAAAGCGCGATGCAGTTCCCCCCAACATTTTCCTGGAAAGGCTATTAAAGCCATCCGTACAGTGGGAAGGGAATCCGCAATTAACAATCCGGACCAGGCCGCATCACCTGACCCCGAACACCCTGACACAACGGAAGACTCCGTCAATGAAGTCACACCCTCAGCCCACATAATAATGGCGGTAATTGCCCTGTGGACAGAACCATTCTTAGCCTACTTAACTAGGCAGGAACTACCCGAGGACCAAAATGAGGCATGCTGCATAGTGCGGCGATCTAAAGCCTATAAAGTCCACGAAGGAGAGCTTTATAAGAAAAGCACCACCGGTGTCCTTCAAAGGTGTATCTCCGAAGAGGAAGGGCGGAACCTTCTGGTGAAAATTCACGCCGGACTCGGCGGGCACCACGCTGCAGCCCGAGCCCTTGTAAGCAAGGCCTTCCGTACCGGATTTTATCGGCCGACGGCCCGGGCAGATGCTCGGGACTTAGTCCAGCGATGCGTCGGTTGCCAATTATTCGCTAATCAAAGCCACATGCCGCCTACCGCCCTACAAACCATACCCATCACCTGGCCTTTTGCGGTCTGGGGGCTTGACATGGTTGGACCCCTTAAAGGAGGAACCCACAAGCAAAAATACCTACTGGTCATGGTGGATAAATTCACCAAATGGATAGACGCCAAGCCTGTAAAGACGGCCGAGTCCGGACCGGTGATATACTTCATATCCGGGGTTGTACGCCATTACGGCGTCCCCCACAGCATCATCACTGACAATGACACAAACTTTACGGCCAACGAAGTTAAACTCTGCTGCAAAAACATGGGCATTAAGCTCGACTACGCTGCAGTCTATCACCCACAAACTAACGGTCAAGTCGAGCGAGCCAACGGTCTCATCATGAGCGGCATCAAACCCAGACTAGTGCGATCCCTCAAGGAATCTAACACGCACTGGGTACAGGAGCTTGACTCCGTACTCTGGGGGCTGCGGACCACGCCGAATCGCACTACCGGATTCACACCATTTTTTATGGTATACGGCGTAGAGGCAGTCCTGCCCTGCGACATAATTCATGACTCACCTCGCGTGCGCATGTACGAAGAAAGAGAAGCCGAGCTCGATCGGCAGAACAGCTTGGACGCATTGGAGGAGGAGCGCGACGTGGCAAAAGCCCGTTCCGCATTCTATCAACAGCAGGCTCGAAGATATCAAAGCAGATAAGTACGGGCCAAAACTTATAATGTTGGCGAACTATTTCTACGCCTGCCGGACAAGAAAAAGGACAAACCAAAGCCCAAATGGGAGGGTCCCTTCATAGTCGACCAAGTCCTGACTGGTGGAGCGTACCGTCTGCGAAACGCATCGGACAACCGACTCGAGCCGAACCCATGGAATGTCGCACGCCTACAAAGATTCTACGCCTAGTGCCGGACTCTGTGTTCGTCTCCTTCCTCTGTCCCTTTTTTTATTTATTTTAAATTAGCTGCCTGGTATTTCTCTCCTTCTCCCTCCCTTTTTCTCCCAAGCCTTTAGGGGCTTGCCTGCACGTTGTTCGCACATACTTGATGCGCCACCCGCGCTCATTATACCTGGGGGCTTCTTTATCAGAAGTTTATATAAATGGGCCTCATGGCCAAAACATGTGTGACACTTCCGCATGAACCTTTTATACACCATTATATGCATCGATATGACTTAAGTTTTGGCTAAGCTGGGTTGCCTGGCTCCTGTGCTTACCCCTACGTTCCCGTTTGTTCGGCTAGGTGGTAAAGGGAGCACCTCTGCGATTGTTACTGTCGGGTCAGCCGAATGTGTACCTCAGACTGGGTGAAGCCGAAAGCTAGTGTTCTTAAGGGAATATTCGGTCGGTGAACTAAAAGATGCTTTTTCTTGTTTATTTATCTGCCCCCAGATGCTTTTCTGCTTTTTTTCGCAGTCTGGACATGCACTTTAGGGCATGCTTACCAGGGAAAGGAACCCCTAATGGAACTATTCTCCCTGGAAGATGTTTCTTACTAACCATGTAATATAACATAACTAGTTGGGCACTTGTCTGCTAAAGCACTTATGACCCCTACGCCTGGTCTCCATGCATGCCCCGGTTCTTACATAACTGAGAGGGTATTCAGACACACTCCAGACTATCGGGTCCAGAGGTTGAAGCGAAAAGGTCCGCAATGACAAACGATCTACAATCCGGCTAGACGGCATTTTACATGTCATTTTAAATTACATAGCCAATTTGACTAGGCATATTCTTCTTCAATACCATCCAACAGGCTGTCTAATTTACAATCCTGTTGGGAATACTTGGCAGCCAGCTCTATCTGGCCATACACTAAACTTACAGGGATCTCCTTCCCGTCGGGCCCACAGGGCCGACCTCGGCCATGTGGTTCGGGTCAGCCTTCGTGTACCGAGTCTTCACCATGGCCCAGGCCTCCCGGGCACCTTGACAGCAGGCCGATATCTTCCATAACCGGAAGAGCTGCCGCACTCCCTTCAGCTTCTCTGCAAGCTCTCCAAGGCCTTCGGGCATAGAGAGGGATGGCCACATAGCCTGGACGACGCCTTGCATCGCCTGCCGAACATGTTCGTGCAGTTGCAACTGCTCGGGAAGAAGGTCCCCCGCTGAACCGGGCATTTCCTCCGCAGGACGACCTGTCAGCATATCTACAGACATAGCTCTGTCAATCGACTTCCTCGCTGAACTCTTTTTTTCGAAGATTCGCTCAAGCACTTACTAAAAATGCCGCGTCGAAGTCGCCGATTCTCCTTTACGGAATCAGACAGCTGAGCACGAACATCCTTTAGTTCCTCGCCCAGCTGGGTATTGGCGTCTTGAAGCTTGTTCTTCTCTTGCCTCACCCTCGTCAGCACGCTCTCGCCGGCCTTTAACTGGCATAGGAGTTGTTGCTTGTCCGGATTCACTCCGGCCCCATCTGCACTGTTATTGTTAGAATTGCACACATGCCGCACTTCACAACAGAATTATCTTTCGAAGCATATATTACCTGAGGGGGTTCCCTTGGCATTCTCTGAAGCGGTCAGTGCAGCCTCAAGTTGGGCCTTGCACCCTTCCAGCTCCTGGGACAGTTGCGTATTCTTTTTTGTAAGATCCTGCATAAACATATGATCCTTAAATCAGTTATCTTAACTGTTTCAAGTCTCGGGGGCTACTGACATATATAACCATCAGATTTACTCACTCGTATGTCTTTCGCATACTGCTCTGTGGCTCTGGCTAGACCACTTTGAGCGGCACGGAGGTACGCATCTCTCGTATTAAAGGCGTCCAATGCCTCTTGGCAGAAACATGCGTCACGAAGAACAGCCCGGCGACGCCTCTGGTTCATGGCACTCTCCACCTCTGAATTGGTGGCAGATAGCCCGTCCGCGTCCTCTGTCGGAGGAGCGTCCGACGCGCGCCCCGTGTTCGCCTCCGCTTCCGGACCCGGCCTTGAAGCCTGGCCGGTGGATATAGTCCGGCGGGCGCTCTTCTTCCTGAGGAGAGCATGAGTGTTAGTGTGACTTGAGGGCATAAACCCTAGGCGTTAATGCTGCATGCCGTACCGTTGCGCCGGAATCTCGATCCGGTCCGCACTTCTTTTTGACCCACCTGGCTTCAATGGCCCTTGTTGGCTACCCACCGCGGGCTCAGCCCTCTGCCTCAAGGATTTCCCCTGCAAAGTGAAACACTATTGGTTCACGACAATTAAAATAAAGCATGGATGGATCCTCTTGAAAGTACTGGGACTCCAGTCTAGGTTACCTTTGAGGCCGGGAGTAGTCCGGGATAGTCGCCCGTAATGGTCACTAAGGTATTGTCCTTACTCAATTGATGAAACACCCCATCAATTAGCTCCACACATAAGTCCGGGTCCTCGGGTTGTGGAGGAGCGCTGTTTATCTCCTTCACAGTCTGGCGCAACTCCTGCGTAAAAATTGCTAGACTAAGTACTCAATTATGGGAATTTTAAAACAGGTAGGCAAGTGAAAATGTTCGCTCACCCAGCTTGGAGGACTGTACATGGAGAATCCGCCCCGTGGGTTGACATGGAGGAATTCCTCTTCTTCTCCCTTGCACAAAGCGGATAAGATCTTCGTTAGAGTGGCAACCGAATCCGGCCCCTTGCGACCGCACCGGGTGGCGTCGTCCTCCCCGTTGAAATCCCACATGGGGTGGCCTCTGTACTGAAGCGGCTGCACCCCCCGCATAATGCATGTGGCCATGACCTCAATCATGGTCAGTCCGGAATGAGCCAACAACCTTATCCGGCTCATCAGGTAAAGGACGTCCCTGTCAGTTTCCCTCTGAGGGTTCCGTGGGCGCCAGCTCAGGCGTTTCTTCAACGGAGCGTTATTGAACTCAGGGAGGCCGATCCGTACAGGGTCCGATAGGGGGACGTCGTCCATATAAAACCATTCCGAAGGCCTGTCCTCGGACGCCTTCTTTGGGGTTCCGGACAGATATCCGGTCCCGGTGATGCGCCATAGTTCGGCTCCGCCCACTTGATAAATTAACCCCTCCTGAGAGCAGGGCACAAGGCAGAACAACCACTTCCACAGCGCGAAATGGGCCTCGATGCCCAAAAATAGCTTGCAGAGGGCCATGAAGCCCGCAATATGCAGTACGGAGGTAGGCGTGAGGTTGTGTAGCTGGAGGCCGTAAAACTCCAGTAGACCTCGGAGAAACGGGTGAATTGGAAATCCGAGTCCCCTTATTAAATAAGGGACTAGGCATACCCGCTCTCCTTTGGAGGGATTGGGGACGCTCTCCGCCTGATCTCCGCCGCTATAGGTGGCAATCCCGGCTCGAACTGGGACCATATATGCTGGGGGGAGGAGCCCCTTGGATTGAAGCACTACTAGCTTGCTATGCGGTACGGAACACCGCTCCCAATCTCCGGGCCGAGGGCTGGAGAGGCGAGAGGAGGAGCTGCTTCGACCGGCCATGGTGGAATGGATCTCTGTCGAAAGCGCTCTGATAGATACTCGCAGAGGGAAGGTGGTGTGAATTGGATCTAAATCCCCGTCTCTTTTATGGGCGGCTCATTTACGCGGCCGGGGGGGGGGGTAAATGAAAAAAACTCCCTGGCTTTTCGCATTCGTTTGACATGTGGAAGATGGTCATTGTTGGGCACAGAAGCCGAGGAGAGTAGCATGCACTAGAAGCCAGACACTATTCGACAGGCACATGGAATTTGGAGAATAACCCACCTTGCAATGCCGAAGACAAACTTGCGCGCCGGACTTATCGTCATTGAAGCCTGGTTCGGGGGCTACTGAGGGAGTCCTGGATTAGGGGGTGTCCGAATGGCCGGACTATGACCTTTGGACGGACTCCCGGACTATGAAGATACAAGATTGAAGACTTCGTCCCGTGTCCGGATAGGACTTTCCCTGGCGTGGAAGGCAAGCTTGGCGATATGATATGAAGATCTCCTCCCATTGTAACCGACTCTATGTAACCCTAGCCCTCTCCGTGTCTATATAAACCGGAGAGTTTTAGTCCGTAGCACGAACAACAATCATACCATAGGCTAGCTTCTAGGGTTTAGCCTCTCTGATCTCGTGGTAGATCAACTCTTGTACTACCCATATCATCAATATTAATCAAGCAGGAGTATGGTTTTACCTCCATCGAGAGGGCCCAAACCTGGGTAAAAACATCGTGTCCCTTGTCTCCAGTTACCATCCGCCTAGATGCACAGTTCGGGACCCCCTACCCGAGATCCGCCGGTTTTGACACCGACAATGTACGTACATGTTCGCGACCAGAATGACAACGCTACGTACGCTTCGACCAGGTGGGTCCCGACTGTCAGGCAATTCCTTGCGTGCGAAGATGTAGCTGGTGGGTCCCAGCAGTCAGGGGGGCGATTTTTTTTTTGCCTGGACGCACTTCCTTGCGTGCGAAGATGTAGCTGGTGGATCCCAGCAGTCAGGGGGCAAATCATTTTTTTTGCCCGTAATATGGACGCACTTCCTTGCGTGCAAAGATGTAGCTGGTAGGTCCCAACAATCAGGGGGAAATGTTTTTTTCGCGAAATACGGTGGCCCGTCCGGTGGGTCCCTGTTGTCAGGTGGATGAATAATTATTTTCCGTGTAATAAGGAGGCACTTCCTTGTGGCTGCCGTGGACCCAGCTGTCAGCCTCTCCACGTACAGTACTCTTCCGATGGAATTTGGTCATTGACCACATTGACCACGCCGTGCCGAGAGCACCACGGCGATGGACGACAGCCAGGCCTAGGAAGGGGACGACGCGGAGCTGGGGAAGACGCAGCAGTGGATGCCCACGCGAAGAGGGGTACGAGGGTTCACTGGTTCGGCTGCGGTGTGAGGCTGCTGTCGCCGCAGAATAACAGGGGGTGTGGGTGAGTAGAGGGATGGCCTGGCCAGCAGTGGGAGTAGTAGGGGGCGATGAGGCCTCCGCGGCATCACAGCCGGCCACGGGAGGCAGGAGCATGCGGCACGATCGGCGCTGGTTTGGGAGGCTGGAGCAAGAAGACTAGAGGTTGAAGAAGCACTACGGTCGTTGGATGAACATCGTACGGTATCAGGAGCTAGAATCGTTTACATTGACTAAGTTGACAAAGCCCTCCATCCCCGTCAACTTGGTAGGCCCACAAGTCAGCCTCCCACTATGCTGGTTTCCAGCTGGCAGGGGGAGTATTCATTTTTTTGTGCGTAATAAGGAGGCACTTCCTTCCGTGCGAAGATAGCTGGTGGGTCTGACCTATCAGTGGGGGGCATGTTTTTTTCATGAAATACAGAGGCCCTTCCCCCAGATGTCAGGTGGAGGAATCATTGTTTTGCGCGTAATAAGGAGGCATTTCCTTGTGTGCGGCCGTGGATCCAGCTGTCAGCCTCTCCACGCGCAGTCTACTTCCGATGGTGTCGTTCGTTGACCACGTTGACCACACTACGCCGAGCGCACCCAAGGTGGTGGACGATGGCGAGGCCCTGGACAGCAACGAGCCGAAGATGGGAAGACGCGGGAGTAGAGTCACAGACGAAGAGGTGTATCAGGGTTAACTGGTTCTAGTGCGGTGTGGTTCGACAGTCGGTGGAGAAGAACATGAGGTGTGGAGGGGTGGAGGGATGGCCTGGCCAACGGTGGAGTAGCGCTTTATAGCGAAGCGTGCTAAGCAGAGCTGCTAGCAGCAGGAGGCGGGAGGTGGTCCCGGCGGCGCGGGAGGAAGAAGACGAGAGATTGTAGATGGATGCCGGTCGTTGGATGTAAATCCAATGGCTAACATGTCAGAATCATTTGTTGACTAAATTGACAATGACTTGCGTTGGCTTCGACCTATTGGCCCACATTTCAGCCTCCAAAAATGTGGCACGTATTCAATCCATTTTTTCAGAATTTACAGTCTTTTTTTTGCGCGGTAGAATTTACAGTCAATTTGATCTCTTTTTTTGAATTACAGTAATTAGCTGGGCTGGGTGAACAAATAATGTAGCGTCCATGCGACCCATTTATTTTATTTCCTAAAAAATTATAGGCCATTTGCACTATCTCGAAATACATGATTTTGCTGGGCTGATTCTAATTATAATGTTGGGTTGGGCCAGCAATGTTATCAAAAAATAAAAAGGGGCTGAGCATTTTGTTATAAATATATTTAAATAATAAGTGATATTATTACATTCTTCCTTAAATCTTACCAAGCTTTTGTACACAATCACTAGGATTTTTGTGCCAAAACAATCCAGGATTTTATTGTTAAGAAATTATTTTAATAAGTTAATAAGATGTGGGATATTGTTTTCTTACATATGTAAGTATCTGTTAAATATATGATGACAATAAAAATAATATATAATAACATATAAAATAATTTAAATATATATAATATAGTTAGAAGGGAAACATAAGTTGGACCTGGCGTTCCTATTCTTATATAGAAAAATAGAACAGACCTCTATGTTTTCTTCAAAAAAACACATAAATTGGGCTGCCGATATTCAGGAAAAATAAAACCTTGCATGGGAGATCCATAGGCCGGTCGATACATGACGGCCCTCAAGAAAATTCAAACAGGCCTATGGACCTCCCATCCGAGGTCATGGGATATGCATGTTAAAAATGAAAGCCTAGACGGGGCAACCCAAAACCCAGCTGATACTTGCTGGCCCAGTGATAATAAATGATACCTGCCAGCTCCCCGGCTTCGTTGTGAATTTATCTCCTATAGTAACTACATTGAAGCACCTAAAAAATGTAACTATGTTGACAAACCCGTGGGCCCCAATGTCAGTATAGCATTAGGAGGAAGTATTTTTTCGATGAGGCACTTGCTTGCGTACAGCCATAGACCTGGTGGGTCCCGATTGTCCGCCTCTCCACGTACAGTCCTTTCCAGATTCCTCTTGTTTGTTCAGCATGTTCACAATGGCAGACAACGGCGTCGCGGCGAGCGCACAAAGGCGCAGGAGGGGATCCGACCACCTGACGAAGTGCCTTACTATTAACGAAACTACTGAACTAGCCTAGTGGCCAAGTGACACTACCCGACAGTTGTTCCGCCCGGGTTCGATACCACCTCACACCTGTGCAGGGAAAATATCTCCAAATTTTTTGCCTCTGCCTTTATTGACATGTGGGTCCCCATTGTCATCTAGGCACACCACATCCAACACTTGCCAAAACTTCGTCCCTTGTTTTCTCTCTGTTTCGCACGCTCGACATTGTGTGGGCATTTTGACTGTGCATCATATGAAGATGTGCTATGCATGAATGTTGATCGACATGATGTTAACTGGCTGGTAGTTCCATTTTCGACCATGAATAAACCTTCCAACATGATGTTAACCCTGTTTGAAAAGGCTGTGTTAATATAGATGCTCTGCCT
This sequence comes from Triticum dicoccoides, assembly GCF_002162155.2. Taxonomy (NCBI): domain Eukaryota; kingdom Viridiplantae; phylum Streptophyta; class Magnoliopsida; order Poales; family Poaceae; genus Triticum; species Triticum dicoccoides. The sequence goes on along the minus strand of NC_041383.1, from coordinate 530,850,183 downwards.
CTGAAAGTTGCAGTTTCTTATCTGAAACTGAACTTGCAGTTTCTTATCGGAAACTAAAACTTGCAGTTTCTTCTCTAAGAATCACATTGTCTGCACTTTTATACTCCTATGAAACTACATTTTTTAAGTGCTAAAAATAGATCTCTAGAATTCATAAAATACTTCATATGCTTAATACTGCAAATCTGAAATTCAAAAGACATTCATATCTGAAAGTACTCTCAAAATACACAACACAAAACACAATTCACAACCTGCAAATACTGACAACCCTAAGCTCCTCCTGACAATTCACAACCTGTCCGACTATTGGGCTAGGGGGAGGGCAGTCCCCTCCTATTCCTCGGCAGCAGACAGCCGCCCCGTGAGACGATGTGAATGGCGAGGGAGAGGATGGCGGGGAAGCGTTGTTGGGCCAACTGCTTTTCTCCTCTTGTAGTTGGGTTCGGTTGACGAAGACTCCACCGGCTCGCTCTGGCAGGACATCCTCACAAACGGCACCCTGTGGATGCTCGATCCTTCAATCCCTGGTGGATGCTCCATCTAGGATCGATACTCCCACCACCGCTCCCTTATGATCGGATTCGGTGAATCCGTTTGCTTCATGGCCTAGAGGAGTAGCTCTATGTACTCCGGCGTGACTCCCTCCGGGTGTATTGCCGCCTTTTCGCTCTGTTGCGGATATTTGGCCATGGATGTCGCCGTCACCGCTAGTTGGTCCTTGTTGTCAAACCAAGACTGTATCTCCAACATCCTAGCTAGCTTCACAGGGTCGCCGTCTGCAATCCTAACGTATCAGTTGTACTCCTCCATCGATCTACTTCTCCACGGCACCTTCACTCGCCGGCGGTGGTTTTTGAATGGAAGAGGAGAGGAGCAGCGCTGGTTTCGGATTAGAACGGGAGAGGAGCGATGCTGGTTTTGGACTGGAACAGGAGAGGAGGGGCGGTTGTTTTGAAATGGAAGAGGAGAGGAGCGGCGCTGGATTTAGATTGGAACAGGAGAGGAGCGGCGGTGGTTGAAGAGGAGAAGAGCGGAAGAGCGGCGCTGGTCTTGGAAGTATTTTTTTGTCGTTTTGCGTATTTTGGGTCAAAGTTTGACCACGTACTGTATTTGACAAGCAAAATGTGAATGCATGTCACCAAAAATTGTATTGTTCGGTTCGTATCTAAATGTACTTTCAAATTATATTATTTTTGAAACATACACCATATATTTTATATGCGAAAATCATGGTCAATTATGACCCAGAATAAAAGGGAGACTAGTTAATGTGGGGTCGCTTTCTTAATTGAAGGGTAAATTGATTTTGATTTGATCCAGTCACAGCGTGTCGGCCCTCTCGTCCAATCCTAAATCGCTGCCACATGCTCCTCTCCCTCTTCTCCATTGCAAAACCGCCACCTCTCCTCTCCATCATCTCCATTCCAAAACCAATGTCTCGCCTCTCCCTCTTCTGATCTTCTCTATTGCAAAACCACCTCCTCTCCTCTCCATCATCTCCATTCCAGAACCACCATCTCGCCTCTCCCTCTTCTCTATTGCAAGACCACTGTCTCTCCTCCCATATTCCAAAGCTAGCACCGGACCACTCAGAAAGACATCTATGGAGAGGATGCAGCAGCGAATCAGGCAGATCACCGGCGGCGACCAAGCAAAGTTAGCCAGGTTGAAGGAGATCCTTACTTGGTTTGACAATGAGTGTGAGATTTCAAGGACGGTGCGGGCCATGTGGCAATGTATGCGAAAGAGCGAGACGGCGACGATGAGGGTGGCGATGTACATGTACTCCTCGGCGGCAGTCACACTGCAGTCCTCCGAGTTCATTGAGTATCTGCTTTGGGCGATGGAGCAGACAGATTCGCCCGAGGTGATAGTCAGGCGGCGGTGGTGGACGTACAGGTCGAAGGTCGAGCACCCAGAGGATAACGAATCGATCGAGTATGGTGTGCCGTTCGTAAGGGTGCATAGCTAGCCGGAGCCACAGGAGTATTCATTCTCCCACCGCAAGAGGAGGCCGGATGGAGCGACGTCGCTTCCCCACCGTTCTCCATGGTTCCCTCGATGCTCGCCTCATTTCAACGGCGGCGGTAGGGTTCAAGGTAAGCTTCGCACTAACCTAATCTTCCACCTGCTCATGCTTACAATCAGTGTGACAGCTAATGAAAATCATGCTACAATCAGTCTCCGAGTACTACGCCAATCACCCAAAAATAGCTCTGGACCTTTGGGTCAAAGTTGTGACACAGTGTACAAATAAAGAAAAATAGATTGGTGCTTCTTTCAGAAAAGAGTACTCCCTAGAAAACTGCCAATATAAGCTAATAGTATTTGGTTAGAGGATTTGCTGCCGAGAAAGATCTGTCCACAAAGAGCGCCACACATCCCCCTGGTGGTGGTGGATGCCAATGCATGCATGCATCATGGTTGGTGTCGGTAATTTTTACTTGGCACACCTCGCACTCTGCATATATGCCGGTTCCATACATACATTTGTGCAGTTCCACAAAAATGCAGCTGAATAACCCTATTTGCATAGATAATGAAAAAGTGTGATTACATTATAGTGGCACTAGTTGATGAAACACCCAAAATAAATAGAAGACAATATTGTGATAGTATCATAGTATGCCATGCTGCGAGGGTGAGATGGGCCCTGCGACGCCTCATATGGTACACCTCATACTGGACATCGTCCCAAGTCTCCCAGATACACCTTCTGCCAGTGATGAACATCAGTGTACAGCGGTAGTACAAGGAGGCGCCTTGAGACATTCAAATCTCTATTTTTGTACAGATCAACTAAAATTAAGCACCCTAGTTTGCAGAAACGCTTAAACATTAACAATGGGACTAGTTGATGAAACATACATTAACAAAGAGAAGCACTTTCTTTATCTACATTGGAAATGAAATGACAGAGATGACACTCGCTCTCTTTTAACTATACTATTACTTCATTTTATCAGTGACACTAGGGTCGAGCAGGTGGAAAACAAGGTGTACCGTGCGTCCCAAGGATGGAGGCCGGGGGTGCTTAGACTAGGATGCTGAAGCTGGCTCTTTCAGTCACCAACATGGATGATTCAATTCATGGGACCTTTTGGTGCAGTTCACCTAAAATGAAGCAATGTCCCGTGAGCTAGCAGCTTCTTCTTCAATTTTTTTAAGAAAAGGGCTCCAGCCCCAGTTCCATTTCCATCAGAAAACGAAACCCACAGAGCTTCTTCTTCATTAGTTGCAATAAAATTGAGCAACATCAAGGTTGGTTGTGAAGCTCCTAGAATGCTCAACTATAATTTGAATATCATTTGTGTAGTTCAACTAAGATCGAGCATGAAATGTATATCTCTGTTTGCATAAAAAAGGTGGAAAGGAGGGTGACTGACAAGTGATGAAACATGCATCAAATGAAAAGAAGCATGTTCCTTATCTGAATGGCAATCCTACAACTACAAGGACAATAGAAATTTCTAAAGCAGTGGCATTGCTAGATATTAGTGTGGGCATTAACATTAACTATGACAACCGTTAAATACGACATTACTTTGGGCACGGCAGAGTAGGCGGACCAGGACAGTTGCATTTCTAACGAAAAGAACGAACTTATCTTAATGGGAAATTTAGCAGGACATGTAAAAAAGTGCCATTGATTCATATTACTGGAGGCATTACATTGAAAACAACATTGGTTTAACGTGTCCTTACTTTTAACAGTGCGACTGCTACATTTTACCAGTGGCATTACATAAGAGTGGCTCGGGGCAACAAACATCAGAACAGGACATCTGGGTTGGTCCCATTTTTGTTCGGTATAGCCACCTTATACTGTGTGAGGCTAGCAAATCTAGTACTGGACTTACTCTATTGACTTGTCCCCTAGTCCCCACTTTCTTTCCTTTTTCAACCAATAGATTGGGTTTATATTGAGTTTGTACTGTGTTTCCCTTTATTTCCCTATTATACCTAGAGACCAGTTGGATAGCCAGTCTCTGCTACTTTTCGCCCCCATTATTTCCTCTTTTGACCAAGTCCTTGATTCAGGTAACAAATCCTCCCCCACCCCCACCCCCTTTCTTCCTTGTTTGAACCAAGTAGTACTAGACTCGAGTGCATGAACTAGTTTTACCTCTTAAACGTAAAAAAATTAGGTGGTTTTCGAACAACTGATCAATCCTATCTACGAGGGGGCCTGAGAAATAGTAAAAGATACAAATGCAGCAATGTCAGGAGCTCGGGAAGTAGAGAAAGGCCGGTTTCGAAGGAAGTTATACGTGATGGTCGCCGGGATGTCGCTAGGTGGGCGGCGGGAGGCCGGATCTGCCCACACTACGACAGCGAGGAAGAAGGGGTCGGAGGCCCTCCCTCGCCAGCGGTGCTTGGGAGAGAATGGCAAGGAAGGCTGATCGGGACGCGCCAGCAGTGGGTAAGAGCCGTCGCCGAGGACGACCGCATGAACGCTGCACCTTCTCACCTTCCCCGGCGGAGAGGATCCGGCTGGATCTGTGACCAGTGGTGAGCAGAGAGAGAGAAAGAGTGTGGCCACCACCGTCGTGTTTAGATCTAGAGAGGCCGAGACAGTGTGAAGAGAGCAACACTAGCAAGCAAGCGCGGAGGCTCCTGCCTATATAGTGGAGTAGTACTAGTTTTCTTTTGTCTACCGGAGCCGGCTTGACCTCGTCAATGACTGTCGAGAAGTCTTCATGCACGTGGCCCGGAGACGTAGTTGTTGTCATTTTGATCTGAAGTGCCGGATTATAACATATAACACGAAAAAATGCCACATGACAAGAAATCATGACCTCACTGCCCAAAGGAGACAACATGAATCCCGACGGACAAACTAGACGAGGAACAAAGCTCAAATTAAAGATAAACTCGTAGAAAAGGGGTCCATCAATAGATGTCCTAATTAACATAGCCGGCTTGACCTAGATGGCAGCCGAGTAGTCTTCGTGCATGTGCCCCCAATGACTAGCCCAACTCAATTGTCGTTGTTTAACCCTCGTAGTGATCCGAAGCACATGACACCTAATTTTGCGAGATGACAAGAAACCTTTTTTTAGATTTATCACCACAACTACAGCCATGTACAACAGAGCCTGCATGATATGTAGACGATAACCAATCCAGGCGTGTCTGCTGGAGTCTGGTCACATGCATGGACAAACTGATCTTCTGTGTCTTGCAGGGATTGTCCAGGCACCGACGTAGTACAACACTTCTCTAGTACTATCGCTCGTCTCCCTCTTCTATTAAGTCACCCGACTTGCGGGGCCGGGGAGTGTGCCTATGGTCAGTTCTCAATTGCGGTCCCACATGTGTGTGCAAACGCAATATGACGCGCATTTGGAGAGCAGCGTGCCAGACCGACCGACCGTCTGGGGTGCGACGTGAACACGATGGGCGTGCTGTATACTCCGTACATGTGTACCACCATTTTCTAGAGGCTTTGCTCCATGGCGCAATCCATGGATACAAAATTAGTATACTGTACTATTTAAAAGTCGAGGGCGGGGCTTTTCCTGCGCGGTAGGCGGTGGGGCAGTTCTGCCTAGTCGGTTCGACAGAGACGCGAGAAGACGAGGGAGTAGGCTGCTGCAAACATAGGGCTGTGTGATTTGACAACGAGTTACTGCTGGACAGGTGGGGCCACATAATTTTACTTGCCATTATCATTTTAACTGCAGCGCTACGACCGGTGTGAGTCTCCTGATTCCTGACCACCTCCATACAGGTGCCTCTCCCAATGCTCCACCATGTAGACTGTAGTAGAGGCTGGCTCTTGCATGAGAGCCCACTTCTCCACTTTTTCCTTGCCTCTCTTTCCTCCACATATGCAAAAATGCCATGTAAAGTGCACTATTGTACTTAGGTTGGTCGTAATGGAGAGTATCATGTACTAGTATCATGCATATGATACTTTTGTATGATACTACATCCGTAATGCATAGTATCATGTGTTGGTATCATAGGATAGTTTATTTAGTGTCATGCATGACACATAGTAGCACATCATTTAATATGATACTACAATATCATATTATGATACTCAACTCTCTCTTTTCTTCATTTAATTCGATGTCACCTCATCAAGATTGCATAGTTGGCATGCATGATACTACTCCCATTTACAAGCAGCCTTACTTGCTCCTACAGGTGCTAAGCTTGCCACATAGGCATAAAGTCTGATGTGGAAAGTTAATCAAGAAGAGAGAGACTAGTTTCCTGACCCAAGGAAGAAACGGTGCTAAGCGCATGTACCTAGGTGAAAAGACAATTTTGAGTCTATAGCTAATTAAATGAAGCAAACTTAGCAACAAAAAACTAATAAGCACACCATTTCATTGGAAGAGTCAATCCTTGGCAAATGCAATAAATACTAGTACTCCATGTGTCCCATAATATAAGAACGTTTTTGGCCCTACACAGGGTACGAAGAAAGAGATAGAGAGAAGTAAAATAAATAAATACAGCTATAGCCAACCTTATAGCTAACCTTGTTGTAGTATGAGTGACTAAGTGATGACTATGTATCACATGCCAACATCAGATAGCCTAACGCACTGTGTTAAATCTCCAAGGGCGCGACCGCGCATGTGACGCGACGGTCGTGGTAGGCGCGACCATGATACGGGCTACTGGCAGCCCTTGGATCTGAGATCAAACGGTCGCATGCTAAATTGCTGAAAATTAGCAGAATAACCCTCCCGTGGCAACTGACAAATTTCCTCCCGTGGGCCGGAGTAGGTTTCTCGATTTGCATGCGGGTTTGACGGAGGGGTTTGATGGAGGCGAGGAGATGTGTTTAGCCGGGCGTGCAGTGGATGGTGCAGTACTATTCGATTTGACAACTACAACTAGTATATTATAAAAAAACAAAGAAGAGTAGTAGAGATACAGATAAGAATAGAGACCATCTACTGCTTCGTGGGCTACTCCTGCGCTCCAATCGGTGGCTGCAACGTCCCCTACAGCCACTTCCTCCTGCGCTCCATTCGGCGAGCATTGTTGACATTTGGGGAGCGCACTCTCGCGACTGCTAGCAGCGATGACTTCACCAACGACGACTTCTTCCCCGACCTCAGCAACCTCTTCCTCAACAACATGGGCGACAACCTCAACGCCAATGGTGCTGCTCCCATTGCACCGTATGTGTTTCTGTCCTTCCTGTTCAAAATCGTGGTAGAACTCATGTTTCTAGTCTATGTCCGAGACTCGATCTGTTCATCTACTATGCTAGTCCGCATGATTAGTTTAATCTCTGTTATAGCCGTCATGATTTATTTTGTAGTAAATCTCGTAGTAACTTGCTCATATATTCAACTGGCGGAACGTCCCCTACAGCCACTCCCATTTCATGGACGGCCTGGTCGATGCCTCCAAGGAGCCCTTCGTCTACTGCTACGAGTGCCCGGTGCCGTTTTGGGGATCGCCGGCGGACATCGCGCATCACCTGACGCAGGCGTGCGGCGATCACTACTGGCCCTTGGCGAAGAACAGCAAGTACGAGATGTGCTACCCGTTCACCGTGCCGGAGTCGCTGGAGGATCAGCGCCGCCTGCTAGTCTCGGAGGAGGATGGCAGTGTCTTCCTCTTGATCATGGCCACCGGCGAGGCCCATGCAGGTCGCCGCCACATCTCTGTAGTGTGCGTCGGGGGCGACGCCGCTGACGCTAACACTGACACGAGGCCGATGTACGGGTGTGTGCTCACCATTATTACCCCTCGGAGGTACGTAGGCGGCGACACTGGCTACGTCAAGCTGACTTGGACTCTGCCGAGCTGGGACCTTCCCGCCGATGTGGACATGGAAGACGCATGGTATTATTTGACCCCCAACAATGTGCATGGGGACTCCAAGAAGGTTCACCTGGACATCTGCATTACTAAGTTAAATGTTGATCATTAGTCTTCGCTCAATGTAATTCGTTGTCTAAGCATGTGGAGACTTCCATGCATGATCTTGCTCTATTGGAGTATCGCGCATGAATAAAAGTGTATCCATTTATGGTTTAGTCTAGAATCTTCCATGTACGAATTTTTACTACAGTACTCGTGAAAGACTTATGCTGAACCATTTCCTGCAAAGCACAATAAGAGTTATTTCTTCACAAGTTTTGGATGCAGGTTGAACAGTTGAACGCTTTTGTTTGCAAAAGATACTTTTTTATCTATTTCACCTGGATGTTTCTGAGCTCTAGAGATGAAATAATATCCGAAGAAACCTATCGATACCTGTTACACATGAGATGACCCCCACATCCTTTGTCAAAATAAACAACACCCCGATCAATGCATGTCACTCTTTCGTGCAACGCACGGGCACCTTACTACTATAGATTAGTACGACCAAAAATTGAACTAACATTATATATAGTACGATAAATGATGATGCATGTCACCTAAAATTTTATCATTGAAAACTATGTTCAAATACGATATTGTTTTTGTTGACATGCACTAACATTTTGTCAATTAAATCTTCAGTCAAATTCAATGGGGGATAAACCACGACCGATGTAGTAGTACTAGTGTAGAGGGCGACACTGCACGGGAGTCTCACCTCTCACCCCGCTCGTGGCGCGGCAGTAAAGCCGTCATATCACAAAACCCAACCATTCCCAGTAATAAGTGGCCTGGTAAAATAAATGGACAAGCAACCATCACATTCCTCAGTCTTTTTTGCATTTCATCTCTCTGCATTTACTTTTTCTGGTTCATCTCGCACACTCGATCCCTAGCTACTACTCCTAGATCCAGTTCTTTTGGCGGCTTCCCCAGCTTTTCCCATAAGACTAGTCACAGTGGAGAGTAATGCTTCCAATGCATTGGTGCTTACGTGAGGTGCTAAGCGCATTTAAAACCTTAGCAACTAGTCTCCCCAGTGCATTAGTGCTTAGCTTTTGTAGCTAAGCCTCCCTCATTGAATTGTTTAACAATTAAACTCCATCATTCATTGGCTGATAGGCATTTTGCATAGGTTCACGTGCTTAGCACCGTTTCCTCCTAGGGTCACCCTAATGCTCTCTCTTCTTTAATTGCTTTGCCATGTCATTTTCTTGCCTATGTGGCACCCTTAGCACCTGTACACCGTGGAGCACTGGGAAGGGCCAAAACAATAAGGTGCCTCACTCATTTATTTGGGCTTCTAAACTAGTACAATACCTCCGTCCTGGTTTATTCCTCACCATTGTAATTTGTGCTAAATTTTGACCAAAGATTTAACTAATAAAATGTTAGTGCATGTGACATGCACGACATGCACTAACATTTCATTAGTTAAATTTATGATCAAAATTTGACATAGATTACAATGGGGACCAATAAACCAGTACGAAGGTAGTAGTTATAGGATTACTAATCTAGAAGCCTAAAAGAATTGGCCCCTGGTACTCCTACTAGTAGTAGTACTCAAGTTGGAATTCCAATTGCATCGCACAACTTGTTAGGCGAAAAATTTGATTCAGGGTGTGGGAAGCGGTTTGGGAATTTGCATGCCTTTCCAACCAGTTAGATACTCCATACAAAGAGGTAGAGAGAAGTAAAAAAATTAACTTATAGCCAACCTTATAGCCAACCTTGTTGTAGTATGAGTGACTATGTGATGACTATGTATGACATGCCAACATTAGATAGCCTAACGCACCGTGTTAAATCTCCAAGGGCGCGACCGCGCGAGCGACGTGACGGTCATGGTAGGCGAGACCATGATACGGGCTACTGGCAGCCCTTGGATCTGAGATCAAACGGTCGCATGCTAAGTTGCTGAAAATTTGCAGAATAACCCTCCAGGATAGGATATTCACCCATAGGTCTAGAATCATGCCATGCAACCCTTTGATCTCAGATCCAAGGGCTCTCGGAAGCCCGTATCATGGGAGAATGGAAAGCCACTACCCTGCCATTCGCATGCTGGCAGTTCGCTCCTACTCGTCCCTGCACGTCCTTCAATACTACGGCGGTTCGCTCCTAGTCGTCCCATCCTTTCACATTACGGCAGTTCCACCAATCCTAACCCTCCTTCCAAATCCATGGCATCCCAAATCTCCATGATCGGCGGTGAGTACAAGGTTAGAACCATCACCAGTGATGAGTTTGACATCATCTACACCCGTTCTTCCGCGACGGTGAAAGGATGCCTTTCTCGCTTCAGACGCATGTTTGAAGACTCAGATGATGAGTGGGTCGCTGGGCTAGATGTTGTGTACACCACAGTCCTGGGATGAGAGAAGGATCTAAAGGACGAAGAGAGGAAGAAGCCCGCTGTGATCCAGGTTTGCGTGCATGACTTATGCTTGGTCTACCACATATGCCATGCCAACGTTGAATGCTTGGATTTTAAGGACTTCCTCGAGAGCAACCTAGTCAAATTCATTACTGTAGACTTTGGTAACGACAAAGAAGTCCTGGGTTGGATAGGCCTCGTTGTACGCAACACCTTCGACCTCCAGAAGAATCGGCTGGTGTCCTCTCGTCAGCCTTCAATGGTGACCCTGGCAGGAGCCATGGTTCATCCTTCGTACGATAAACTGGAGAAACCTCCATACACATTTCATCATTATGCATGGCAGCGGAATGTACTAGATATAGAAGTATCAGCCAAGAGGAAGAGGGACAAGTACGAAGTCGAGGATGTGGACGAGGACTCCGAGTAAGGTGGCAGTGTCGTTGCTCATGGTGGTTCGAATGCAGTGTCTACCAGAATAGTTTCAAAGTTTAATTTCAGGTGTGCTTACTTTAATTTGAGGGGTGTGTTGTGCTGTGCCCCCAGCAGAACTATGTTATGTTTCTTCTCGTTACTTTAATTCTTCAGTACGTACATACTAGTATTTCTTAAATTTCATCTTTTAGTTGGTATAGTACCACCACTCGTTTCTTCACATTATATACGTACAATATATATGGCCAACATCATATAGCCAGCAGTTTAGTTGTCAAAAAAATTCAGGGTGCTTAGTTTTGTTAAAGAATTCCAGGATGCTTAGTTTTATTTGAGGGGTGGGTTGTGCTGGACATCATTATTGTGACTAGCCTTTTTAATAGTACTATCTGCATAATTTGGCGATGAGCGCTCTCTATTTTACCACCTTTTTTTAACTTCAAGTTTTGCTCCATGGCGCAATCCATCGATACTACTATTGTACAAAAGTATACATTTTTTGAAAGGTACAAAAGTATACATTTTTTGAAAGGCTAGAGGGCGGGGCATTCTAGCTTGGTCGGTTTCACAAGAGGCGAGGGCCTTTGTGATTTGATGGCTCATTACTGCTGGAAGGCGGGGCCTTGTGATTTGACTGCTCGTATAAATGCGCCGACAACCCGAGGAGGAGCAAAGAACAGTGCGGTATGCTCAAGTTTTCCACTGGAGTAGTACTACGACGGAGGAGCACGAAGCACGGCAGCCCAGTGCCATATGGCGATAAAATGATCTAATTTGCTAGTCATCTCATTGTTAGCATTGTTCTATTCATTCCCTCAAAAAAAGCATTGTTCTATTCATGCCTCGCAGAGAACATGACACGTGCAGCGAAACACCCGAAGCAAAAGATGAAACACAGGAGCAAAAGAAGAAGGAAGATTATCACCCCAAATGATCTAATTCGCCGCGGAGTCGTAACTGCTTCTTCATCGCCTCCACGACCTCCATATCCTTGCGCATCTCCTCCGCCATCTTCTTCATTCTGTCCATGACGTGGGATTTCTCGACGCGAGCCTTCATCATCTGTTCCACGGCCACATTATGTACCTTGACAGCAGCCGGGTGCTCGATGCAGAGCTTCGCCAACTCCTCCTTCTGTTCCATGACGAGGGCCTGCAACATCTTCATCGAGGAACTACTATTCTCATGCAGCTTCTTCCAGCCGACGTTGTTCTCCTTCAACAGGTCGATCTCGTGGTAGAGCTTCGCCTTGTCCTCCTGAAGTCGCAGGATTTCGCCGATCGCCTTCTTCTCCAAGGCAATGCTCTTCTTCAACAACATCACCAAGCCGGCGGTCAACTCCCCCTGCTTATTGAGCTCAGCGGGCATGTCGTCGAGGCTCTCCTTCAGCAACTCCATCAATCCTTGGATGAACTCCTTCTGCTTATTGAGGTGCTTATTGAGCTGATCGGGCATGCCATCGAGGGATAACGACTTTAGCGCCGCCGGCTTGGCATGTTCGCCTCCACGGCTAGGGTGCTCCTAGGAGCCATCGCCTTCCCGTGAGAGATCTTTCGAGGTCTCTGCATGGCGGCGAGCCCTATTTTTTTCTTGTAGCCTTGGTTTCCGCTCCCTTGTTACGAGTAGTTCTCGACCTAGAGCTCTGCTCACCGGCCATGGCAACGATGGACGAAGAAGAAGCACTTATGAGGAGGAAAGGTAGAGTAATTTTCGGTTAGGTAGTTCCCCTTTTTATAACCTAAGTACTAGCACTAGTACTAATACCTGCATAGTGGGAACACGTTCAGGTTTGGTACGTACTAGTAGGCGTGAGCAGGCTTTCGAATGTGATGGGAACAAGGTAAAGATTAATTGATGGTTTTGGTTTCGAGGCCCGAAACGGCTCCCGATGAGTTTAGAGGAACATAAATTTCAAGTACTACACTGCTCAAATGCGTAAATATTATGTTACTGTCAAAAATTGGCACAAAATACGAAGGAGAGCAATGGAAGTACTACTAGCAACCCATGATTTAACTACTCGAATGTGCGCAGTGGAGTAATAATGTCTTTCTTCCGCCCTCACGTCCACTCAATTTGCATGCATTGTATTAATTGACCATCAATGAAGTGAACGACTTTACACGCGTCAAATTATCACATGGGGTGGATCTTGGTACAAAATTGCGTCCGCCCGTGTACCCGCGTGTGCGTGCGAGGGAATGAGTGCGTGCGTGGCGTGCGTGCACATCTTCGCTTCGTGCATGTATCGCCAGTATGGCTCAGGGAGGACGAATACATTCTTCTGGAGCCAGCAGCACGTCACTGTGATCAATCCATGCAAGGAGGTCGCGACAACGCCTCCACATGTGCCACATGGCTTCATGAACTGTAAGAGAGACACTGTGTAGCATGCCATTGGAAGTCTAATTTACGTGTTTTGCACATACTCGAAGTACTAGTAAGGTACACATGCATTGCACGCATCAGATTTTGCAACCAAATTATGAATAAATACCACACTATAGCATGTAAGCTCTGAGTCATATATGCGTGATGTAGCCCTTCGTTTAATTCTTATAGTTCATCTCATTCAAAATCAATTAGTTTTTATAAAAAAGCTAAGAACGCGGGAATAGGAAAAACATGGGATTATAGTGGAATGTCATCTTGAATCCTACAGGATTGTACGAGTGTTTGATTGTGCATAGAAAAAACGCAGAATTCTTTCATAGAGGTTTGAGTGGATGGGATGTTTCCTATGAAATCTAGTGCAAATGGATCATATGAAAAAAATTCCTATGGTTTACAATCCTACGAATCAAACAACCAAGATAGGAAAAATTCCTAATGATTAGAATCCTCCAAAATTCCTTTGAGAATCCTTTGAATCAAAGAAGCCCTTAATCTATTTTATGATTCATGGAATTGTGTGCTGTAAAGCATAAAGTAAAAACAAATAATGGCAATTCAACTATAAGAAAAGTTTGGGCAGTTATGATACAGAAGATTCTAGAACAAAAGAGAACCACTGTCGTTTTGAGGTTTGTGCATTATGCTTAAGTTCAACCATGGAGTCTACTAAATTGTACATGTGGAAAAATCCGGTGGGGGGCTAGAAGATGGTGTGAGGGGCCGAGTGGAGGGAGACTATGAAGGAATGCACAAGTGCGAGATCGATATTTAGAGAGAGGGGGCGAGAACGTGCGCTGTTGCGTGCAGTGGCGGAGCCATGAAAAATAAATGAGCTAGGGGGCCAAGCATTGCTAATCCTTTACGAGGAGGGTCAATTCATGAACTTAAACCATTTTTAGCAGCAATTGTCTAATGATCACATTCATATTAGCCTCGATATATAGTGATGTTAGGGGGGCAGGGCCCTTACTGCCCCCTTTCTTTGCCATTGTGCACGCGTCTGAGAGATGAAGAGGAAGGCATGGATGATGAGAGGGGGACGTTGGATACATAATTAATGTGGGTGTATTAGCTATATATGTTAATCCTATATAGAGGGGTATAGATTGATCTATGTGGACGTGGGAAAGAGGGTGAGACCTCACTAGATATATTGATTGATCGGTTTGTGTGGAAAACTATGAAAGACCTAGCTATATACACACATACATAGAGGAACAATGATCGTTGCGCATGCACGCGTGAGAGATAAAGAATGCCCGATATGATGGAGAGGCTGACCTGAAGAAAAAGATTGCATGTGTGCGATGGATAATGTCGACTGGTAGTGTGTGTGCATGCATGCACGAGAGAAAGTTAGTGGTACAATTATAAAGAGAAGACGACTGTGTGGGTGTAAAAGACTAGGTGAGGTCATAATCAATGTAAAGTTGAATTCAAATATTTGAATAAGAGATCCTGATGTTTGAAACCCATGCATGCATGAATATAACGGAGATCTGCGCGGTGTGGTTTGGAAACGAGCATGTTGTAATGTATACACATTGAACAAGGTCAGACTGATTTGAATTGAGATAGCGATGGCAGACATCATTTGGCCACATCGCATCCGTGCATGGACACACTATTCTAATTGGAGATGATGGGCGGCTTCGTATCACATATCTATATCTATACCCCTATATATATTATATTTTATATATTTTTATATTGTGTGCGGGTAACTTTAACTTTGAAAGATGGTCGTTGGATGAGGCGAATCCGATGGTCCAAAGATGGCAAATTTGAGTACTACTGGCCGTTGGATATCATCTAGATTCCACCAGATTTCGCCACATGTATAATCTAGAAGACTCCATGGTTGAACTTAAGCATAATGCACGAACATCAAAACACAAGCACTTCTTATTTGTTCTAGAATCTTCTGTATCAGAATTGCCCAAATGTTTTTCTACATGATTTGCCATTATTTGTTTTTACTTTATGTCTTGTAATGCACAATTCCATGAATCTTAAAATAGATTAGCTTTCTTATAAAAACTAGATGGTTTTGAATGAAATGAACTATAAAAATTAAACGAACATCTACATCAAGCATATATGACTCAAATCTTACATGCTATAATGTGGTATTTATTCATAATTTGGTTGCCAAATCTCATGCGTGCAATGCACGTGTACCTTACTCTAGTCTAAATGGTGTTTGCATGTGTGTTGTGTGTGTTGAGGTGCAAATTGTCTTTTTTTTGGTGCACGTTAAGCTTGTTCTTCCGAAATTTCAAGCCGCGCCTTGTTATGCCGAAAATTCAAGCTAGCGTCTCTGTCTATCGTGTTGTGAAACTCCCGCCTCTTCAACCCGCGCCTTGTTAGCCCGAAATATTTAATATATATCTTTGTCTCATTGTGCTCCGACAACTCCCTCCATCTCAACCCGCTCCTTGCTATTCCGAAATTACAAGGCGTGCCAAAACTCCTACCTCCTGTGAAATCCCGACACGCGAAATGCCTGTGGTACCCCTGAACCGAAAGAACCGCCTCAAATCGGTGGGGGTACTTTTGTAACTTACCCCACATTTCGGACAAGCGCGTCCCTAAGCCATGGTTCCCACTGCCATCCCATCTGCCCACCCATTCTTACACCGAGGCCATGAAAACCTGCGACGAAACCCCACACCTTGCTCCGTCCGCCACCCAGCCGGGGCCTCTTCCCCGATGACGTCATCCACAACAACACCTCGGAGTCCCTCATCCACCGTACCGGATGAGGATCCATCGTCGATCTCATCGTCCCGCCGGTTCAGCCACCCCGTCCTCCACCTCCAAGGAGCTGCCCCGACGTTCCCCTCGTCTTTCATGCCGCCTCCATTCCCACACCGCTGTCTTCACCTGCACCACCGGAAGAGCATCATCATCACCGTTTCCTCGGATGAAGCTGCGGCCTACTCGGCGCCACCAAAGAGGTTGTACACTAATCGCCATATTTTCTTCTTCATTCGATCTCACGGTGCTGCCGGCGCTCGGTCCCGAGCGGACACGGCGCGGCTCCATCCACGGCGGCGTCGCCGACCACTTCCTCCATGGCGTCGCTCCCTAGGCGGCGACGTCCACATCCGTAGGAGCTGCTGCTGCTTTAGCTCTCGCTTGCGCTGCTGCTCTGCTCTTGCTCTCGATCCCTTGCCTGGTCAGCTCTTGCTATTGCTCTTTCTCGCGCTGCTGCTCTCGCTCTTGCTCTTGCTTGCGATGCTGCTCCGATTTAGCTACACTTCAGTTGACTGAATCGACTTTTGGGTCAGTCAATTTTCAGGGGGTGGGGGGCTCGCCGGGGTGAAGGAAGAACCAACCGCATCGGGGAGGGGGGCTCGCCGGAGAGGTACCCCACTATCTAT
>NC_041383.1:530827586-530833265 GCF_002162155.2 Triticum dicoccoides | reverse complement strand
CGGTGGGGAGTGTTTTCGGCGTAGGCGGGGCGGCGCACGCCGGCCGCGGGTGGCGGGGGGGGGGCTGCTGTTTGACCGATGGTGGCTGGCGGCTCAGGGGGGTGGAGGTTGAAGATGAACCGCAGGCCCTTGATTTCGTATCCAACGGCTGCAAAATTGACTGACCAGAGATGAAAAAGTCAGTCGACCGACGTGTAGCCTCACCTTGCTAGTGCGTTCAGTTTCGACAACAAAATTCAGTTTCGACAGTTAAGTTCAGTTTTGACAGTTAAGTTCAGTTTCGACAGTTAAATTCAGTTTCGGCAGTTAAGTTCAGAGATGAGCGGCTGATGTGTTTTACATCTAGCACTTTGTGGTTATGTATTTTACGTCATGTATTGGAGGTGCTATTAGAATTCCTCTCAGGTTAACGTTTTCTGTTGTCTCTCTTGTCCTCTTCAGCCTCGGCATCGTACAACTCACCGGAGCTGCTCCAACGATGAAACCCTCCATCACAGCGGAGTAGTACCTCGGGCTCCTTCTCGAGATGCCTAAGATCTTCTTCCCCTCCTCCGACAGCAAAGCCAGCCGGAGTATCCTCACCGGCCAACCCAATCACGCTGAGATCGACATGGCTTCGCCAAAGAGGTTGTACACTGGTTGCATCTCTTTTTTACTCTACATGTTATATATATTGTCCACTGAGCACTCGTAGTAATGGTAAATACTATTATCTTATCCTACTATATGACAAGCACTGAGGTACCAGGCAACTTAGCTATCCGTGATGGACTCTCTTGAACGCCATCATTATTTATCTCTGCGTGTTTGAGCTGTGCATTTGTTGATGGGCCTGGGAGTTGAGCTAGTATGGTAGTGGCCTAGGTCCAAAGTAATAGTAGTAGCACAAAAACATTTTTTAGTGTAGGATTTTCCTTGCTCAAGCCTGCCTAGTAGAATCGCCAGTGCTTGAAAGGAAAAGTGAATGAAAAACATAGGAATTGGAAAGTTTCCTATGGTACTAATTTTCATGAATTTGGTGCAAAGGAATGGAGCAAAGGAAAACTGTAGGATTTATTCCTTTAGTGTCTCCTTGAAAGAAAAACAGTAGGAATTCTAATTTCTAATTTTCCTCCTTTTCATATTCCTATTCATCAAGCACAAGACTAAGAGATAGTAGCATAATAGCACTATAACCGTAGATTTTCTTGTGGTTTGACTTAATCTCACCATGCTTTTTTGCATCTTGTGATCTTCCAATTGTTGTGAATCAAACACCCAGATTGGCAGAAATCCTGTGTTTTTAAAATTCTCTGCTTTGCACGTGCATTCCTATCCTATTCCTGTCTATTTCCTATCCTTGCATTGTTAGAACCCTCAAATTCAAACAAGCCCTTACTCAATTACTTCTGTTACAGATATGTGCCAAAGAAAACCTTGTGTGGTTTGTCCCGCTCCTGCGGTGTTGTGTTCCACCCCAGCTCAGCTGCTCCAACGACGGAAGGGTTCGCCACAGCAGGGATCCGCTCTCCAGACTGTCTTTCGCCACCTCAGATCTTCTTCCCTGCTGCCGGCAGCCACGACAACTGCATTACCATCATCAACTGAGCAGATGACCTTGAGGACTACACGGGTCTGCAAGAGAGGTCGCACTCTTTCGTGTCTGCTTACGTTATGCGTCGCTTAATATGATGACATGCACCATTATCGTCGTGTTCACCTATTAGACTCCGAGTCAGGTCCAAACTAATGCTGAAACTTGAGTTTTTAAATGGTTGTGGGGTACATATTGGGGCAGCAATCAATACTATCTGTCTACTATCTAGTTAATCTCCGGTGTCTACTATGAGTTTCATGTTCGGTGCAAACAAACATTAAAGGAGCCATTATCTGTATTTTTTTAACTAAAGCTATTATCTGCCTGCTATCATTGGTTTTGGGTCTATCCATAGTTTGCTACCATCACTCTGGATTTGTGCATGCACTCCTTACATAATCTCACTATGTTTTATTCCTATGCATGCCAGTTATTGTACACAATGGAACTGATCATGTAGAGCAAAAGAGACGAGCCTTGCGTGGCAATAAAATTTCATGCAGATATCATTCCATGGTGGGTGCAAAGGCAGCCCCCCCTCCACCCATTTCGGATCGTAATCAAGATGAAGATAACTATTCCGAGGGGGATTCAGAAGGCGAAGACCACTCCTATTTACCCCATGAGGTCTTCGCTCTAACTTGGCATGCTGATGATGGTAATATCATGCATATGGTGCCTTGCATTGCTTACTGTATACATTAAAGATGTCATCTGCTTAGTTTAGACATGCTTTGTGTCAATGCCATCTGTTTAGTTTCTTTATCGTATATGTGAATCATGCAATGCCATCTTGTTTAGCCAGGCATCATATATGTGAATTTTGCAATGCCACCCTGGTTAGCCAGTCATCTTATATGTGAATTATATCATGCCATCATTTTTTTATTACGTGTTAAATTTGTCAACAATTTTAGTACATTCAATTACTCTTCCTGTGCATCAGCCATTCGGCACGGTGATACGTCTCCAACGCATCTAATTTTCCAAACACTTTTGCCCTTCTTTTGGACTCTAACTTGCATGATTTGAATGAAACTAACCCGGGCTGACGCTGTTTTCAGCAGAATTGCCATGATGTTGTTTCATGTGTAGAGAACAAAAGTTCTTGGCATGTCCTGAAAATCCACGGCGGCACTTTTTGGAAAATATAAAAAATACTGGAGAAAGAATCAAGACCAGGGGGCCCACAACCTGTCCACGAGGGTGGGGGCGTTCCCCCTATCTCGTGGGCCCCTTGAGGCTCCGCTGACCTCAACTCCAACTCCATATATTCCGTTTCGCGGAGAAAAAAATCAGAGAGAAAGTTTCATCGCGTTTTACGATACGGAGCCACTGCCAAGCCCTAATCTCTCTCGGGAGGGCTGATCTGGAGTCCATTCGGGGCTCCAGAGAGGGGGATTCATCACCGTCGTAATCATCAACCATCCTCCATCACCAATTTCATGATGCTCACCGCCATGCGTGAGTAATTCCATCGTAGGCTTGCTGGACGGTGATGGGTTGGATGAGATTTACCATGTAATCAAGTTAGTTTTGTTAGGGTTTGATCCCTAGTATCCACTATGTTCTGAGATTGATGTTGCCATGACTTTGCTATGCTTAATGCTTGTCACTAGGGCCCGAGTGCCATGATTTCAGATCTGAACCTATTATCTTTTCATGAATATATCTGTGTTCTTGATCCTATCTTGCAAGTCTATAGTCACCTATTATGTGTGATGATCCGACAACCCCAAAGTGACAATAATCGGGATACTTCTCGGTGATGACCGTATTTTGAGGAGTTCATATATTCACTATGTGCTAATGCTTTGTTCCGGTTCTCCATTAAAAGGAGGCCTTAATATCCCTTGGTTTCCACTAGGACCCCGCTGCCACGGGAGGGTAGGACAAACGATGTCATGAAAGTTCCTTTCTATAAGCACGTATGACTATTTACGGAATACATGCCTACATTACATTGATGAATTGGAGCTAGTTCTGTGTCACCCTATGTTATAGCTATCACATGAGGAATCGCATCCGACATAATTATCCATCACTGATCCATTGCCTACGAGCTTTTTACATCTTGTGTTTCGCTTATTTACTTTTCCGTTGTTATTGTTACAATCACTACAAAACCCAAAAACATTACTTTTGCTACCGTTACCTTTATTATCATATTACTTTGCTACTAAATACTTTGCTGCAGATACTAAGTTATCCAGGTGTGGTTGAATTGACAACTCAACTGCTAATACTCAAGAATATTCTTTGGCTCCCCTTGTGTCGAATCAATAAATTTGGGTTGAATACTTTACCCTCGAAAGCTGTTGCGATCCCCTACACTTGTGGGTTATCAAGACTAATTTCTGGCGCCGTTGTCGGGGAGCATAGCTCTATTCTCTGAGTCACTTGGGATTTATATCTGTTGATCACTATGAAGAACTTGAAAGACACTAAAGCCAAGATCTATCCCTTAACTACGAGGGGAGGTAAGGAACTGCCATCTAGCTCTGCACTAGATTCTCCTTCTGTTATGAGTAAGTTTGCGACACCTAAACCTGCTACTGCTATGAATTCTGATATGTCGCACGTTATTGATGATGCCACTTCTACTTTGCATGATACTTATGATGAAACTACTTCTGTGCGTGATACTACTTTGCCATTGGGTGAATTTCTTGATGAACAACTTGCTAGGGCTAGAGAGAACAAAATTATTGAAGATGCTATTATTGATGATAGTGATGATGAAGGATCTCCCAATGACTATGAATTGCCTGTTGTTCCTGAGGGTTATGTTATGAATGAAGAAGCTGCTAGAGTTATCTTTGCTTGCAGTGATAGATATGATCTTAAGAAATTATTAGCTAAATGGAAGCAGCAGTCTCTTAATGCTAGAATGAAACCTGACCCTACTTTTGCTACTTCACCTATCTGTGTTACTGATAAGGATTATGAATTCTCTATTGATCCTGAAATTATTACTTTGGTAGAATCTGATCCTTTTATGGCCTTGTATCTGAAACTGTTGTGTCACATCTTACCAAGTTGAATGATATAGCTACCCTGTTTACTCATGATGATAAATCTCGCTACTTTTATATCCTTAAGATATTTACGTTCTCATTAAAGGGTGATGCTAAGACTTGGTATAATTCTCTTTCTCCTGGTTGTGTGCGTAGTACCCAGGATATGATTTATTACTTCTCTGCTAAATATTTCCCTGCTCATAAGAAACAAGCTGCCTTGCAGGAAATATATAATTTTGTGCAAATCAAAGAAGAGCGTCTCCCACAAGCTTGAGGGAGGCTTCTCCGATTACTAAATACTTTGCCTGATCATCCTCTCAAGAAAAATGAAATACTTGATATCTTTTAGAATGGACTACCCGATGCTTCCAAGGACTACTTGGATAGTTGTGCTGGTTGTGTTTTCAGGGAAAGAACAATTGTAACGCCCCAGATTCATTGCGCCAGGTATCCGCCAGTTATTCGCCATCATTGCCTTGTCATTTGTTTGCGTGTTGAATTTTATCATGTCATCATGTGCATTTCATTTTGCATACGTGTTCGTTTCTTGCATCCGAGCATTTTCCCCGTTGCCCGTTTTGCAATCCGGCACTCCTATGTCCTCCGGCATCCCCTTCTTGCCTCTCTTCGTGAGTGGGTGTTAAACTTTCTCAGAATGGACCGAGTCTTTCCATGCGGCCTTGGTATAGCACCGGTAGACCGCCTGTCAAGTTTCGTGCCATTTGGAGGTCGTTTGGTACTCCAACGGTTAACCGGGTAACCGTAAGAGCCCCTTTCGTCTTGCAGGCCAACACCCTTCCAAAGTGGCCCAAAACCCATCCTAACCCCCTCCATGCTCTCCGCCGTTCGATCACGATCGCGTGGCCGAAAACCGTGCCCCATTTGGACTCTCCTAGCTCCCAGAATCTACAAATAGGTGCCCTCCCCCGAAATTCGCGGATGAATCCCCCCGAAACCCTAGCCCCGCTCCTCTCGCCCGCCGGACACGTCCGATATGGACCGGACACGCCCACAGCCGCCCCCTCGCCCAACCAGGGAGCACCACGTGGCACTCCCCGCCGCCTCCGCTGTCCGGCCCGCCCG
>NC_041383.1:530820262-530827197 GCF_002162155.2 Triticum dicoccoides | reverse complement strand
CGCCGCCGCCTTCCTCCGCCAGCCACCCCGCGCCTCCTCGCCGCCCCGCGCCGGATCCGGCGAGATCCGGCTGGAGGAGGTCTCCCCGGCCCCGGATTCACCTCCCCGAGCTTCTCCGGCCGTCCCCGTCCTTCTTCGGCGAAGTTTCCAGCGAGATCCGTCGCCGTATCGATATTCGTGCAGATCTGAGGTTGACCCCCATTTTCCGTCTGTCCCTGAATATTTTTGCATTATGGTCCCCTGTTCATAACTTGCTGCATACTGCTCCGTTTTGTGCGTGTAATATGTCACAATGTTCGTTGTGAGATGCTCTTCATTTCGCTCCATTGCATCATGTTCATTTGAGCTCATCTTGATGCCTGAATCATCGTCGCAAGAGTGCTATATAATGTTGTCGGCTGTCTGTTAACAGAACATGTTCATTTGTCATTTTTTCCATGTTTGATGTGTGCATCCTGATGTCTACATGTGTTTTGTGCTACATCATGTCATATTTACAGGGGTGTACGCCATGTACTTTTGTGATCAATGTGGTGACTAGAACAAGCATGCAAACTAGGCTTCGTGATGTTGCTAATTTCAGTCCCTGTTCTGCTGTTATTTTTATGCCATGTAAACTTGATGCTACAGAGAGATCCAAGCATATTTTGAGATACTTCAGTAAGGATGTTTTGAACATATGGTTATTCTCTATCCATTCATGCCCCTGTTTGCAATTATGGAGTAATCTAGCATGTCACTTTATTGCTCTACTTTTACTATAAAATGTTTCCTGGCAGATTGTTTACATGTTATTCAATTTTGCCAAGGTTGTTGTAGTTGATCCTTGCTTGCTATTAACTTGTTCTTGCCTTGGTTAGTTTAATAAACATGTCTTCTTGCATATGCTATGCTTATCTTGTCATGAAATGACTTGTGGTGAGTGAATCGACCTCGTGAAGTAGTGTACTTGCTGTTGCTGTTTTGCTAGGCTGAATCTGTTATTTTGTGATGCTATGCAAACCTGCTGCTACAAGTCATTCTATGCATAATCTGGAGATGTTCACTAAGGATGTTTTGTTATATATGTCATTCTCTATCCATCCATGCCCCTGGTTGCATTTATAGCCTGCTGTAGCTTGTTGTTAGCTTGCTCTCAAATTGCTAAATAATGTTGCTGTCAGCCTGTCAACATTAAGTTTCAGTTTTTCCATGTGTTTTTCTAGTGATCCATGCACCCTATGAACTTGATCTTGCCATGCTTAGCTTCATAAACATGTATTCTTACTGTTGGTTGCCTTGCGATGCCATTTATTGCTCTGTGGTGAGTGGTACAAGCTCACCAACATGCCTACTTATTGCTGTTCCTGCCATGCTTGAATCTGTCATAACTTGCTATGTTTACATGGGTGCCATCATATCTTCTGATCCTTTTTGACTCATGGTCAGTAAAGGACTTTTGTTCTAAGCAATTAGTAGATTCATGCCATGCCTTTTTTTTGCCATGATAAGTTCCTGTAACATGTTGTTTGATAGCTCTAAACATTGCAACCTGATGTTATTTCTGCAAAGTCTGAAACTGTTATTATTTGCAATCTTGCCATGTGTTTTGGAGCATGTTCTCGTGATTTCTGGAGATAGCTCATTGTTCATGTTTTGTTATGCTTTACCTGTACATCATGTCCATGCCTTTTGTTATCATGTTGAGCTGCTGTAGCATATTGTTTTGATGCTTGCAATATGCCTAGTTGCTGTTATGGACAGATTGTTGTTATGACTTGTATAGAGTGTATGTGTTGAACCGTTGCTCCGTTTTGAGTGTGCTCTATATGAAACTTTCTTGATTTTGCATTTAGTTTAACATTATCATGTTGCATCCTTGTTTTGGTGTGTTTGCTTGATGTTTGTATGCATTTTGCATCAATGCCATGTTTATCTTGTTTTGCTCATATCTTCTAGGCCGTAGCTCCGAACTAAATGAACTTTATATGTAACTTGACTAGAATCTCGTGTAGATCACCTTGGTGCATCTTAACTTGTTGTTTAACAACTTGAACATAAGGTTTATTCAGATCTGGACCAATTTTGAAATGTGCATATGAGGACTTATAGGATTTGTTATATGTTGTTCCCGGCCTCATTTAAACTTGCCTTGATGTGTTGCTCTTGTTTGCATCATCTCTTGCCATGAGTAGCTTCATGTAGCTTTGTCATGCATCATGCTTGGTTGAGCATCATGTCTTGTTTATGTGTGGTGTGTTTACCATGTTGTGTGCTTCTTCTGGATAGTTCCCGTTTCGTTGCGATCGTGAGGATTCGTTCATCTATGCTTGGTTCATCTTCGTGGCTTCATCTTCTTCATGGACTCGTTCTTCTTCCTTGCGGGATTTCAGGCAAGATGACCGCTACCCTGGATCTCATTACTATCATTGCTATGCTAGTTGCTTCATTCTACCGCTATGCTGCACTACCTATCATTTACTCTTCAAGCCTCCCAGATTGCCATGAACCTCTAACCTTTGACACCCTTCCTAGCAAACCGTTGCTTAGCTATGTTACCGCTTTGCTCAGCCCTCTTATAGCGTTGCTAGTTGCAGGTGAAGTTGAAGATTGCTCCATGGTGGACAGGATTTTGTTGGGATATCACAATATCTTTTATTTATTAAATGCATCTATATACTTGGTAAAGGGTGGAAGGCTCGGCCTTATGCCTGGTGTTTTGTTCCACTCTTGCTGCCCTAGTTTCCGGCATACCGGTTTTATGTTCCTGGATTTTGCGTTCCTTACGCGGTTGGGTGATTTATGGGACCCCCTTGACAGTTTGCTTTGAATAAAACTCCTCCAGCAAGGCCCAACATTGGTTTTACCATTTGCCTCACCACCACCTACATTTCCCTTGGGAGTAATTAACCCAAGGGTCATCTTTATTATAGCCCCCCGGGCCAATGCTTGTCTAAGTGTTGGTCCGAACCAGAGCCACTTGCAGCACCACCTCGGGGAAACTTGAGGGATGGTTTTAGTTGTACGTAGTGTTCATCCGGTGTTGCCCAGAGAAAGAGATATATGCAGCTCCTATCAGGATTGTCGGCGCATCGGGCGGTCTTGCTGGTCTTGTTTTACCATTGTCGAAATGTCTTGTAAACCAGGATTCCAACTCTGATCGGGTCTTCCTGGGAGAAGGTATATCCTTCGTTGATCGCGAGAGCTTGTCATGGGCTAAGTTGGGACACCCCTGCAGGGTATAAACTTTCGAAAGCCGTGCCCGCGGTTATGGGCAGATGGGAATTTGTTAATGTCTGGTTGTAGATAACTTGACACCAGATCCGAATTAAAATGCATCAACCGTGTGTGTAGCCGTGATGGTCTCTTTTCGGCGGAGTCCGGGAAGTGAACACGGTCTTTGGGTTATGTTTGACGTAAGTAGGAGTTCAGGATCACTTCTTGATCATTGCTAGCTTCATGACCATTCCTTTTCTCTCTTCTCGCTCTTATTTGCGTATGTTAGCCACCATATATGCTTAGTCGCTGCTGCAACCTCACCACTTTACCCCTTCCTTTCCCATTAAGCTTTGCTAGTCTTGATACCCATGGTAATGGGATTGCTGAGTCCTCGTGGCTCACATATTACTACAACAACAGTTGCAGGTACAGGTTATGTGATGATCTTGACGCGAGAGCGATGTTTGCTTGTCTTGGAGTTCTTCTTCTGCTTCTTCTTCGATCAGGGGATAGGTTCCAGGTCGGCAACCTGGGCTAGCAGGGTGGATGTCGTTTGAGTTTCTGTTTGTGTTTCATCCGTAGTCGGATGATGCTCTTATGTATTGTGATGTTGTATTCGTGTGGCATTGTATGCCTTTTGTATGTATCCCCATCTATTATGTAATGTTGATGTAATGATATCCACCTTGCAAAAGCGTTTCAATATGCGGTTCTATCCTTGGTGGGACCTTCGAGTCTCTTTAGGATAGTATCGCATATTGGGCATGACAAGTTAGTATCAGAGCCTCGACCGACCCTAGGAGCCCCCTTGATTGATCATGTAGTTTGGCCGTTGTTGAGTCTAGAAGAAAACTGTTTTCAGAGTCTAGTTATATCGGAGAGTAGGAATTCTTTTTACTCCTCAGCCCGTTCGTCGCTCTGGTGAGGAATCTTGACGTAGTTGTTTTGAATTACTCCTCTTCCCCTTCAAATTTTTCTTTAGGATCACGCAGTTGGTTTTCCGATCGTTGGTTCTCAGCTCTTTTGATCCGGTGCATTTCTCGTCAAGTTGACTCGACCGTCTTCTCCTTTGCCAAGTTCAATCCTCAGTTCACTCTCAACGAAGTTGTTTCTCTGCCCTCAGTTGTCTTCTTTTCCCAACTGCCCACCCATTTTTCTTCTCGAAGTCGGAGTCTGTAATCGAGTATCCATCCTACTCGTGTGAAGCCTTTGCTTTCTTTCAACCGGTGTTTTCTCTTCAAGATATTCGTTGGTTCTCCCTTCCAAGGTGCCTTTGTTTTCCCGACCTCCCACCCTTTCCTTCCCGGAGACTCTTCAGGCTTCCCTCAATCATTTCTACCGGTGAATTCTCGTTTTCTTCGACATTCTTCATCTCTTTTTCTTTTCCGGTGGATTCAATTCAAGTTTTTCGGTAGTGATTATATTCTTTTCCTCGGTTCAAGTGTTCTCCTTGCTCGTTTGCCTCCCGCCATTCAATCATTCTGGAGTTTGGAAGATATCTCAGGAGATTCGTCTGTGTTCCAATTAATTCGAGGTTAGCACCTCATTCAAATATTTCAATTGTTTCGGTGCATCATCTATCTTTTCAACGATCCTTTCCAACGGTGTTATCTCTTCAGTGGGCCCTAACCCACAGGTCTTTTCCCAGGATCTTACCTGACTCTTCTAATTCCCCCGGAGTTGTGCTCAATTCTTTTCAAGTGTGACGCAAGTATGAATTTCATCAGTCAGATGCTTTGCCAAGATCAATTTCAAATTCTTTTCATTGTTGGCTCAACCTCTTTGCTTTTCATTCTTCCGGAGTATCTCAGTAATTTTAGTGGTGTTTCTCGTCGTCATTTGAAGACCGAAGAAGAGTTTTTCCTATAAATCTTGTTTGTTCTCTCGAAGATTCGTGGTGCTAGCTCGATGTTATCCTATCAAATTTTTTCCAGTCGTGCAATTCTTTTCATCCATCCGGAGTAGTTCAGGAGTTGTTTTTTTTCCGTCTCGATCATCCGGAGGCCATCGTTCCAGAATAATTCTTCGTCCTCACATTTCAGGTACCGTTATCCAATTATCCCGGTGCTTCGTTCAAGTGTTCTTTAATCAGCTCGAGTTCTTCCGTTCTCTTGTATCTAAATCCCCTCTAGCAGATTTGGTCTTCTAATTCTTCCCGACGATTCATTCTCTTTCGTCAGTCATTTTGATTTCTTACGGTGATTTCTTCAGATTTCTTTCCTTTGGTTATCATATCAATCCATTCATTCTTTCAATCCTACCGGTGGTTCATGAAGACGTTCTCAAGTTTGCGAGATGTCACTTCTTAATCCTTTTCAAGAAGAATAAGTAATATGCAAAATCCATCTTGTCATCAATTTAATTTGATGAAGGTTAAGCATACAATAAATCTTATTCTTATTTCCTCCAAGTGAGTAATCCCTTCCTTTGGAGTTTGTTCTTGATGAATAAATTCTAGGTCCAAGTGTTTTCATCTTTTCTTTTCCAGAGTTCAAATTTTCCTCGGCCATCTCGTCGGTACCTCCAACTAAAGCATCGCAAGGCTTTTATCTTATTTCTTTTTCATCTTTCAATTTTATCTCGTCATCCTTTCGTTACCGGAGTTCTTCATGGTTGTTCTTCATGATTTAAATCATCCTTCAAGAGTTCATCAAGATTTTGTTGAAAGAGCTCAAGTATCTTCTTCTTATTGCTTCCCGAGGTGCTCATTCTTTCAATTCTCCCGGAGGCGTTGCATGTTTATCTCGTCAGTGTCATTACATCTTGTGAAGTTCATGTTCTATTCTTTCCATGTTTAGTCAGAGTTCTGCCTAAATCCTTTTCAGTCTTATTCGTTTCTTATCTCATTCTAACCGAAGTTGTTTCATAGTCTATCTGATTCAGTGAGCTTTCGATTCTCGTCATTCTCGTCGTTCCTCTCTTCTTCTCGAGTGCTCTCGATTCTTTCCTTCTTCTTTTGAGTTCTTGTTTCACCTCATCCCTTTTCCCTTCCGTCTCGGTCCTAAGATCTCGGGACGAGATCTCTTATTAGTGGAGGAGTGTTGTAACGCCCCGGATTCGTTGCGCCAGGTGTCCGCCAGTTATTCGCCGTCATTGCCTTGTCATTTGTTTGCGTGTTGCATTTTATCATGTCATCATGTGAATTTCATTTTGCATACGTGTTCGTTTCTTGCATCCGAGCATTTTCCCCATTGTCCATTTTGCAATCCGGCACTCCTATGTCCTCCGGCGTCCCCTTCTTGCCTTTCTTCATGAGCGGGTGTTAAACTTTCTCGGAATGGAACGAGTCTTGCCATGCGGCCTTGGTATAGCACCGGTAGACCGCCTGTCAAGTTTCATGCCATTTGGAGGTCGTTTGGTACTCCAACGGTTAACCGGGTAATCGTAAAAGCCCCTTTCGTCTTGAAGCCCAACACCCCACCAAAGTGGCCCAAAACCCATCCTAACCCCCTCCATGCTCTCCGCCGTTCGATCACGATCGCGTGGCCGAAAACCGTTCCCCATTTGGACTCTCCTAGCTCCCAGAATCTATAAATAGGTGCCCTCCCCCGAAATTCGCGGATGAATCCCCCCAAAACCCTAGCCCCGCTCCTCTCGCCCGCCGGACACGTCCGATCTGGACCGGACACATCCGCCGCCGCCCCCTCGCCCAACCAGGGAGCGCCACGTGGCACTCCCCGCCGCCTCCGCCGTCCGGCCCGCCCGGCCCGCGGCTGGCCCGCGCGGCCCGCTCGCCC
>NC_041383.1:530783786-530819880 GCF_002162155.2 Triticum dicoccoides | reverse complement strand
GTGCCCGAGCCGCCC
Organism: Triticum dicoccoides; assembly: GCF_002162155.2. Taxonomy (NCBI): domain Eukaryota; kingdom Viridiplantae; phylum Streptophyta; class Magnoliopsida; order Poales; family Poaceae; genus Triticum; species Triticum dicoccoides. The sequence goes on along the minus strand of NC_041383.1, from coordinate 530,819,865 downwards.
GGCCCGATCGCGCGCCTCCTCGCGCCGCGCCGGACCCGCGCCCTCCGCGCCCCGTCCTGCTGGAGCTCCTCCGCCCGGCCGCGCCTCTCCCTCCCCGCCGGCAGGGGCACCGCGGCCCCGAGCTCCCCGCCAGAGCTCCGCTCCTCGCCGGACGCCGCCGCCGCCTTCCTTTGCCAGCCACCCCGCGCCTCCTCGTCGCCCCGCGCCGGATCCGGCGAGATCCGGCCGGAGGAGGTCTCCCTGGCCCCGGATTCGCCTCCCCGAGCTTCTCCGGCCGTCCCCGTCCTTCTCCGGCGAAGTTTCCGGCGAGATCCGCCGCCGCATCGATATCCGTGCAGATCTGAGGTTGACCCCCTTTTTCGTCTAAGTCCCTGAATATTTTTGCATTATGGTCCCCTGTTCATCACATCATAACTTGCTGCATACTGCTCCGTTTTGTGCGTGTAATATGTCAAAATGTTCATTGTGAGATGCTCTTCATTTCGCTCCATTGCGTCATGTTCATTTGAGCACATCTTGATGCCTGAATCATCATCGCAAGAGTGCTATATAATGTTGTCGGCTGTCTGTTAACAGAACATGTTCATTTATCGTTTTTGCCATGCTTGATGTGTGCATCCTATGAGATTGATGTCTGCATGTGTTTTGTGCTACATCATGCCATCTTTACAGGGGTGTATGCCATGTATTTTTGTGATCAATGTGGTGACTAAAACAAGCATGCAAACTAGGCTTCGTGATGTTGCTGATTTCATGCCCTGTTCTGCTGTTATTTTTATGCCATGTAAACTTGATGCTATAGAGATATCCAAGCATATTTTGAGATACTTCAGTAAGGATGTTTTGGACATATAGTTATTGTCTATCCATTCATGCCCCTGTTTGCAATTATGGAGTAGTCTAGCATGTCACTTTATTGCTCTACTTTTGCTATAAAATGTTTCCTGGCAGATTATTTACATGTTATTCAATTTTGCCAAGGTTGTTGTAGTTGATCCTTGCTTGCTATGAACTTGTTCTTGCCTTGGTTAGTTTAATAAACATGTCTTCTTGCTGATGCTATGCTTATCTTGTCATGAAATGACTTGTGGTGAGTGAATCGAGCTCGTGAAGTAGTGTACTTGCTGTTGCTGTTTTGCTAGGTTTAATCTGTTATTTTGTGATGCTATGCAAACCTGCTTCTACAAGTCATTCTATGCATAATCTGGAGATGTTCACGAAGGATGTTTTATTATACATGTCATGCTCTATACATCCATGCCCCTGGTTGCATTTATAGCCTGCTGTAGCTTGTTGTTAGCTTGCTCTCAAATTGCTAAATAATGTTGCTGTCAGCCTGTCAACATTAAGTTTTAGTTTTTCCATGTGTTTTTCTAGTGATCCATGCACCCTATGAACTTGATCTTGCCATGCTTAGCTTCATAAACATGTATTCTTACTGTTGGTTGCCTTGCCATGCCATTTATTGCTCTGTGGTGAGTGGTACAAGCTCACCAACATGCCTACTTATTGATGTTCCTGTCATGCTTGAATCTGTCATATAACTTGCTATGTTTACATGGGTGCCATCATATCTTCTGATCCTTTTTGGCTCATGGTCAGTAAAGGACTTTTGTTTTAAGAAATTAGTAGAGTCATGCCATGCCTTTGTTTGCCATGATAAGTTCCTGTAACATGTTGTTTGATAGCTCTAAACATTGCAACCTGATGTTATTTCTGCAAAGTCTGAAATTGTTATTATTTGCAATCTTGCCATGTGTTTTGGAGCATGTTCTCGTGATTTCTGGAGATAGCTCATTGTTCATGTTTTGTTATGCTTTACCTGTACATCATGTCCATGCCTTTTGTTATCATGTTGAGCTGCTGTAGCATATTGTTTTGATGCTTGCAATATGCCTAGTTGCTGTTATGGACAGATTGTTGTTATGACTTGTATAGAGTGTATGTGTTGAACCGTTGCTCCATTTTGAGTGTGCTCTATATGAAACTTGCTTGATTTTGCATGTAGTTTCATATTATCATGTTGCATCCTTGTTTTGGTGTGTTTGCTTGATGTTTGTATGCATTTTGCATCAATGCCATGTTTATCTTGTTTTGCTCATATCTTTTAGGTCGTAGCTCCGAACTAAATGAACTTTATATGTAACTTGACTAGAATCTCGTGTAGATCATCTTGGTGCATCTTAACTTGTTTAACAACTTGAACATCATGTCTTGTTTTTGTTTGGTGTGTTTACCATGTTGTGTGCTTCTTCTCGATAGTTCTTGTTTCGTTGCGATCGTGAGGATTCGTTCATCTACGCTTGGTTCGTCTTCGTGGCCTCATCTTCTTCATGGACTCGTTCTTCTTCCTTGCGGGATTTCAGGCAAGATGACCGCTACCCTGGATCTCATTACTATCATTGCTATGCTACTTGCTTCGTTCTATCGCTATGCTGTGCTACCCATCATTTACTCTTCAAGCCTCCCAGATTGCCATGAACCTCTAACCTTTGACACCCTTCCTAGCAAACTGTTACTTGGCTATGTTACCGCTTTGCTCAACCCTCTTATAGAGTTGCTAGTTGCAGGTGAAGTTGAAGATTGCTCCATGGTGGACAGGATTTTTTTGGGATATCACAATATCTCTTATTTATTTAATGCATCTATATACTTGGTAAAGGGTGGAAGGCTCGGCCTTATGCCTGGTGCTTTGTTCCACTCTTGCCGCCCTAGTTTCCATCATACCGGTGTTATGTTCCCGGATTTTGCATTCCTTATGCGGTTGGGTGATTTATGGGACCCCCTTGACAGTTTGCTTTGAATAAAACTCCTCCAGCAAGGCCCAACATTGGTTTTACCATTTTCCTCACCACCACCTACATTTCCCTTGGGAGTAATTAACCCAAGGGTCATCTTTATTATAGCCCCCCCGGGCCAATGCTTGTCTAAGTGTTGGTCCGAACCAGAGCCACTTGCAGCGCCACCTCGGGGAAACTTGAGGGATGGTTTTAGTTGTACGTAGTGTTCATCCGGTGTTGCCCTGAAAACGAGATATGTGCAGCTCCTATCGGGATTGTCGGCGCATCGGGCGGTCTTGCTGGTCTTGTTTTACCATTGTCGAAATGTCTTGTAAACCGGGATTCCGAGTCTGATCGGGTCTTCCTGGGAGAAGGTATATCCTTCATTGATCGTGAGAGCTTATCATGGCCTTAGTTGGGACACCCCTGCAGGGTATAAACTTTCGAAAGCCGTGCCCGTGGTTATGGGCAGATGGGAATTTGTTAATGTCCGGTTGTAGATAACTTGACACCAGATCCGAATTAAAACGCATCAACCGCGTGTGTAGCCATGATGGTCTCTTTTCGACGGAGTCCGGGAAGTGAACACGGTCTTTGGGTTATGTTTGACGTAAGTAGGAGTTCAGGATCACTTCTTGATCATTGCTAGCTTCACGACCGTTCCTTTGCTCTCTTCTCGCTCTTATTTGCGTATGTTAGCCACCATATATGCTTAGTCGCTGCTGCAACCTCACCACTTTACCCCTTCCTTTCCCATTAAGCTTTGCTAGTCTTGATACCCATGGTAATGGGATTGCTGAGTCCTCGTGGCTCACAGATTACTACAACAACAGTTGCAGGTATAGGTTATGCGATGATCTTGACGCGAGAGCGATGTTTGATTGTCTTGGAGTTCTTCTTCTGCTTCTTCTTTGATCAGGGGATAGGTTCCAGGTCGGCAGCCTGGGCTAGCAGGGTGGATGTCGTTTGAGTTTCTGTTTGTGTTTCATCCGTAGTCGGATGATGCTCTTATGTATTGTGATGTTGTATTCGTGTGGCATTGTATGCCTTTTGTATGTATCCCCATCTATTATGTAATGTTGATGTAATGATATCCACCTTGCAAAAGCGTTTCAATATGCGGTTCTATCCTTGGTGGGACCTTCGAGTTTCTTTAGGATAGTATCGCATATTTGGCGTGACAATAGTCGATGAAGCTGAATTACTATTGAATAATATGTTGACTAATGAAAATAATTGTACTCTTCCTAAGACAATTCCTGAGGCAATTCCTGAACCAATTGAGCCAATTCCTGAGCCTATTCCTAAACCCACTCCAAAGAAGAGAGGTGTTTTATTTCTCAGTCCTGAAGATATGCAAGAGGCAAAGAAATCAATGAAAGAAAAAGGTACAAAAGCTAAAGATGTTAAGAATTTACCACGTATTGAAGAAATATGTGGTCTTAATATACCGCCTATTGAAGAACCACATTGTCTTGATAACCCGACACAGGTAGTAAAGGTAAATTCTCTCTATAGATATGATAAAGTTGAAATCCCCTCTACTAAATTTCATAGCCCATGCTTAGATGAATTTGATGAATTTATGGCTAGACAAGAAAGTTTTAATGCTTATGTTGGTAGAGAGTTAAAGAATAATGCTTTCGAGATAGGACACGTGAGTGATAATATGGATAGAGTTAAAGGTGAACTTAAACTCATTAGCAAATATGCGTCTATGGTTGCTACTCAAGCTGAGCAAGTACTTAAAGCTCAGAATGATTTGCTTGATGAATTAAATAATAAAAATGACTTTGTTGTTAGAGTGGCTACTAGAACTGGTAGAATGACTCAGGAACCTTTGTATCATGAAGGACACCCTAAGAGAATCGAGCAAAATTCCCAGAGAAACAATTTAGAAGCACCTAGTTCTTCCAAAAAGAAGAAAAAGAAAAATGATAGGACTTTGCATGCTTCTAGTGAACCTGCCGTAGACACACCTGAGAATCCTAATGATATTTCTATCTCTGATGCGGAAACACAATCAGGTGATGAACATGAACATAGTGATAATGTTAATCATAATGTTCATGTGGATGCTCAACCTAGCAAAAATAATGAAGTAGAAGTTGAACCTGCTGTTGATCTTGATAACCCACAATCAAAGAATCAACGTTATGATAAGAAAGATTTTGTTGCTAGGAAGCACGATAGAGAAAGAGAACCATGGGTTCAGAAACCCATGCCCTTTCCTCCTAAACCATCCAAAACAAAGGATGATGAGGATTTTGAGCGCTTTGCTGAAATGATTAGACCTATCATCTTACGTATGCACTTAACTGATATGCTTAAAGTAAACCCTTATGCTAAATATATGAAGGATATCATTACGAATAAACAAAAGATACCGGAAGCTGAAATTTCTATCATGCTTGCTAATTATACCTTTAAGGGTGGAATACCAAAGAAACTTGGAGATCCGGGGGTACCAACTATACCATGCTCCATTAAAAGAAATTATGTTAGAACTGCTTTATGTGACCTTGGAGCCGGTGTTAGTTTTATGCCTCTCTTTATATCGTAGACTTGAATTGAATAAGTTAGCACCTACTGAAATATCTTTGCAAATGGCCGATAAATCAACTGCTATACCTGTCGGTATTTGTGAGGATGTGCCTGTTGTGGTTGCAAACGTCACAATCTTAACGGACTTTGTTATTCTTGATATTCCCGAGGACGATAGTATGTCGATTATCCTTGGTAGACCTTTTTTGAACACTGCAGGCGCTGTTATTGATTGCAACAAAGGCAATCACACTTTTCATGTTAATGGTAATGAGCATAAGGTACACTTTCCGAGGAAACAATCTCAAGTTCATAGCATCAATTCTATTGGAAAAGTTCCAACTATCATTATTGGAGGTTTTGAATTTCCTCTCCCTACTGTCAAGAGAAAGTATGATATTCTTATTGTTGGGGATTTTCATATCCCCGTTGAGGTAACTTAGTGTTATTCAAAATTTCTCCGGTTCCGTGTTATTCGGAATGAGTTTGTTAACAAGACTTGATCAACCTTGTTAGTGGATTCATTTTGACGATCATGAGATGGATCAAACTAGAAGGCACAACCTTCTGTACCCTGTTTTTACTTTCTGTTATTTAGAGTAAATAAAGCAAAAATAGTATTATCCGTCTGTTTTCTGAATTATCCGTGCATTAAAAAATATCCCGAAAATAAAAGTGCTCCAAATTCCCTGCAAATTTAGTATGATTTTTTATGGAATGTTCGAGGATTTTAGGCACTGAAATCACTGCAGGAGGGGCAAGCACCAGGCCACGAGAGTGGAGGGCGTGCGCCCCCTATCTCGTGGGCCCCTGGTGGCCCCCCTCCACTTATGCCAGCACCCACACACTCCATTTTCTACCCAAAAAAATCCTCATCCAGCTCAAGCACGAGTTCTAGCTCATTTTGCTGCGATTTTTGATCTCCTTGCTCAAAGCTCCATTCACAAAACTGCTTTGGGAGATTGTTGCTTGGTATGTGACTCCTCCATTGGTCCAAATAGTTTTTGTTCTAGTGCTTTATTCATTGCAAATTTTTGTTGCATAGGTGACCATGTTCTTGAGCTCGCATGTTAAATTTATGAGGTCCCAAGCATTTCTAATGCATGATATAGGCTCTAGGCACTTTTAGGAGTAGTTGCTACCATTCTTGTTAAGTTGTATTCACTTTTATTTTTAAGTTACTAAAATTCAAGAAATTTTTAGAAAATGTTAAGGAAATTCTTGAGGGGCTCTTCTATCCAAGGCTCTCAAGAAAAACAAGCTAAAGAGAAGGAAAAAGCCAAGTATAATCTTCCTCGCTTAGCGGAAGTACGGTCGTGTGAATGGCCATGTGATAATTTCTTGAAAGAAGCTGGAATTCATGAAGATTTTTATTCTTTGATTGAGAATGCGGACCTCACCAATTTCCTCCACGACCGGATGGCTCAATATCTCCTACTTACCAATACTTCTGTGCAAATTTTTTATTATTATCCTAAGAAGTCACCGCCTTCAGTATCATTTCATTTATATGATGAATTCAAAGAAATTTCTTTATGTGATTTTTGCACGGTTTGTAGGATACCCTTTAAGGGAGAATTAGAGGAACCGCATCGTAAAGATGTGGATGGCTTTGTTAACACTATAGCTGTAGAGGAGCCAAAGAAAGGTTCCGAGGCAAAAATCTCTAGCATACACTTTCCTGTTTTATGCTACTTTGCCATATTTGCTAGTAGATGCTTGATTGGTCATGGAAATAGTGGAAACTTTAATGTTCCTGATATTATCATTCTTCAGCATGCCTTGTTTGGAGACAATAGTTTTAGTATGGGTGTCGTCATTGCTAAACGGCTAAGCCTGAATCATACAAAAGGCCCCATATTTGGAGGTATCTATGCTTCACGTCTTGCTAAACATTTTTAGATACCTATTAGGCACCATGAGAAAGAGGAGACAAAATTGCCTCCTTACATTTTAGATTACAAGAGCATGGTAGCACACGCGTTTATCATTGATAACAAAGAGAAGATGCTCTTATATAACCTTAGATTTAATAAGAAACACAATGAGACTATTCTTTTGCCTGCGCCTCTGTTGTTTCATTTGATTGCAGATAATTTTCTTGTTACACCGGAGGCGGTGTATGCTCATCGAGGCCAAGCATCCACTCCAGAACCTGAACCTGAGCCGGAACCTACACTGGACCCTTATCGTGCATCATCTTTCCAGTGGGATCCGGAGATGGCCAGCTAGTGGTATCCTGATGACACCTCTCAGTACACCGGTGAGAGTAGCAGCGGTCCTTGGTATTAGACCAACTTAGGCCAAAAGACTAAGCTTGGGGGAGCACGTATTTCTCACCGACTTTACATTCATGTTCACACACTAGTCGTCGGTGCTCATACTCTTTCATTGTATTATCCATGCTAGTTTAATTTCCTTTTTTTCACTTTCTTCTTATGTGTTTGATAAACCTTAAGAAAAACCAAAAAAATAGTTAGTTTAATTTCCATGCTTGTAGTAGAATTATAATGGAAACCCAAAAATATTTCTCGTTCTTCTTTTTACTTGTTGGGAGCTTTCCTGTGTAAATAGTTTTCTTTTCTTTTCTTTTCTTTGGGGGTCGAGAAGACCATATTGAAAATGCTTAGTGGCTCTTATATGCATGATTGTTTATTTAACTTAGAGCCCATATTATCTTGTCTTCTCTTTTGAGTTGAATGCTTGCAGATTCCAGCTTAGTCCAATGCACATGCACTATTATTATTATACACATCGTTCGGTCGTGCAAGTGAAAGGCAATAATGACGATATATGATGGACTGATTAAGATGAGAAAAGCTGGTATGAACTCAACCTCTCTTGTTTTTGTAAATATGATGAGTTCATCGTTTCTTATTCAACTTATTATGAAGTAAACATATTTGCAATGACATTTAGATATTATAGTTGCTTGTGCCATGCTTGATTAGTTATGAGTTATAATGGTTTACCTTGTGTGCCAACATGCTATTAGAATGATTATGATGTGGTATGATGGGATGGTATCCTCCTTTGAATGAATTGAGTGACTCGACTTGGCACATGTTCACGCATGTAGTTGCACAAATCAACATAGCCTTCACGATATTTATGTTCATGGTAGATTATATCCTACTCATGCTTGTACTTGGTGTGAATTAATTTTAATGCATGTTTATGACTGTTGTCACTCTCTTAGTTGGTCGCTTCCCAGTCTTTTGCTAGCCTTCACCTGTACTAAGCGGGAATACTGCTTGTGCATCCAAACTCCTTAAACCCCAAAGTTGTTCCATATGAGTCTACCAAACCTACCTATATGCGGTATTTACCTGCCGTTCCAAGTAAATTTGCATGTGCCAAACTCCAAACCTTCAAATGAAATTCTATTTTGTATGCTCGAACAGCTCATATTTCAACTAGGGCTGCCTATATGTTCCATGCTAGGTGGGTTATTCTCAAGAGGAGTGGACTCCGCTCCTCATTCACGAGAAAGGGCCGGTAACCGGGATGCCCAGTCCCATGATCAAAAAAGATCAAAGCAAATCAAAATAATTAAACAAAACTCCCTCAGGGTTGTTGTTAGTTGGAGGCACTCGTTGTTTCGAGCAAGCCATGGATTGATGCTTGTTGGTTGTTGGGGGAGTATAAACCTTTACCATTCTATTTGGGAACTGCCTATAATGCATGTAGTATGGAAGATACAGCCATCTCATAGTTGTTGTGTTGACAGTGAAAGTGTGCCGCTCAAAATGTTATTTAATCTCTATTTTAAATCAAGCTCTAGCACCTCTACAAATCCCTGCTTCCCTCTGTGAAGGGCCTATCTATTTACTTTTATGTTGAGTCATCACCCTTCTTATTAAAAAGCACCCGCTGGAGAGCACACTGTCATTTGCTTTCATTATTGTTGGTTTTGTTTGGGTATGACTTGACTGGATCTCTTTTACCATGAATTACAATGTTTAGTCAGTCCTTGATCTTTAAAGGTGCTCTGCATTTATGTTTTGCGGTCTCAGAAAGGGCTAGCGAGATACCATTTTGTTATATCATATTATGATTGTTTTGAGAAAGTGTTGTCATCCAAGTTTTATTATTATCGCTTGCTAGCTGATTATGCTATTGATATGAGTTATTGTGAGTATGGTTAGTTCATAATATTGCTGAAACCTGAATGATGGCTTTGCATGTTTACAACAACAAGAGCAAACAGAGTTTGTAAAAGTTTTTCTTTATCACTTTCAGTTTATCAACTGAATTGCTTGAGGACAAGCAATGGTTTAAGCTTGGGGGAGTTGATACGTCTCCAACGTATCTACTTTTCCAAACACTTTTGCCCTTGTTTTGGACTCTAACTTGCATGATTTGAATGAAACTAACCCGGACTGACGCTGTTTTTAGCAGAATTGTCATGATGTTGTTTCATGTGTAGAAAACAAAAGTTCTCAGAATGTCCTGAAAATCCACGGAGGCACTTTTTGGAAAATATAAAAAATACTGGAGAAAGAATCAAGATCAGGGGGCCCACACCCTGCCCATGAGGGTGGGGGCGCGCCCTCCCCCCTGGGCGCGCCCCCTGTCTCGTGGGCCCCCTGAGGCTCCGCCGACCTCAACTCCAACTCCATATATTCCGTTTCACGTTGAAAAAAATCAGAGAGAAAGTTTCATCGCGTTTTACGATATGGAGCCGCCGCCAAGCCCTAATCTCTCTTGGGAGGGCTGATCTGGAGTCTCTTCGGGGCTCCGAAGAGGGGGATTCGTCGTCGTCATCATCATCAACCATCCTCCATCACCAATTTCATGATGCTCACTGCCGTGCGTGAGTAATTCCATCGTAGGCTTGCTGGACGGTGATGGGTTGGATGAGATTTACCATGTAATCAAGTTAGTTTTGTTAGGATTTGATCCCTAGTATCCACTATGTTCTGAGATTGATGTTGGTATGACTTTGCTATGCTTAATGCTTGTCACTAGGGCCCGAGTGCCATGATTTCAGATCTGAACTTATTATGTTTTCATGAATATATGTGTGTTCTTGATCCTATCTTGCAAGTCTATAGTCACATATTATGTGTTATGATCCGACAACCCCGAAGTGACAATAATCGGGATACTTCTCTGTGATGACCGTAGTTTGAGCAGTTCATGTATTCACTATGTGCTAATGCTTTGTTTTGGTTCTCTATTAAAAGGAGGCCTTAATATCCCTTAGTTTCCGCTAGGTCCCCGCTGCCACGGGAGGGTAGGACAAAAGATGTCATGCAAGTTCTTTTCCATAAGCACGTATGACTATTTACGTAATAGATGCCTACATTACATTGATGAATTGGAGCTAGTTCTGTGTCACCCTATGTTATAGCTATATGAGGAATCGCATCCGACATAATTATCCATCACTGATCCATTGCCTACGAGCTTTTCACATCTTCTGTTTCGCTTCTTTACTTTTCCATTGTTATTGTTACAATCACTACAAAACCCAAAAACATTACTTTTGCTACCGTTACCTTTATTATCATATTACTTTGCTACTAAATACTTTGCTGCAGATACTAACACTACAAAAAAATACACTTCCGTGATGATACATGTTTGTCACAGTAGGTCGCGTTTTTTGTCATGCATGTACATCCATGACAAATTTATGACAGAAACGAGATAGTCATACATGTGTTGTCGTAGAAGTGTTCGATGGCATTACCAAAATTATCATCACGGAAGTGTCCACTTCCATGACGATAAATCGCGCGTCACAGAAGTGCTTTCGTCAAGGGTGACCGACACGTGGCATCCACCGTAACGGAAAGCCATTAAGCTATCGGGGCGGGTTTTGGATCCGATAACCCGTTAACAGCCCCGACCAATGGGGATTTTCCACGTGTAAAATCATCATTGGCTGGAGGAAACACGTGTCGGCTCATTGTTGGGACAGATGTCATCCACTCATTGGACAGAAGGTGCCTATGATACGTCGACACGTGGCACGACCCAACAGAGGCCCATTCCTGTGAAAAGGCCAGCCCGTTTGACTTGGTCAAAAGGTGACGGGCCGGCCCATGGAAAGCCTGTTAACGACCTGTTCGCATATAGCCCATTTACAGCCCGCTAACCCAAGGCCCGTTATGCCCTATCCGAATTAGGCCCTGTAGCGTCATCTGGGCCATCCAATATGATTCCAGCCCGTTTTCACTTCTGGCCCATGTATGGCCCATGACGTCTTTCGGCCCATATGAGGCCCTATGTAACTCTTGGCCTATTAACGGCCCATGGTGAAACTGGCCCGCAATGAACAGTGCATTACTTTAGACCCATTAACAACCCGTGGTGAAACTGGCCCGTAATGAACAGTGTATCGCTTTATACCCATTAAGGGCCCGTTATTCAGTTGGGCTGTTTCCAGCCGATGTTATCTTTCGGCCTTCTCAGAGCCCATTTATTCTTGGGCTCATTTGCAGCATTCGGTTACTTACGGCCCGTTACCATCATTTTCTGCTTGTGGGCCAAATTCAGCCCGCCGTTACAGTCGGCCCATCTGTGGTCCGTTAGTGTGTTGGGCCATTTTCATAGCATCACCAAATACGGCCTATTAACGGCCCGTTATGGTCAGCCAATAAAACGTACGATTTCCATTATAGGCCCGTCTACGGCCCATTACAGGTCAGTACAAGACCCATAAATGAGTCGGCGGCCCATGGATCCTCCGTGACGTAGAAGGCCCATGGATCCTGCGAGACGTAGAAGGCCCATGTACACTGCGAGACGTAGAAGGCCCATGGATCCTGCGGCCCATGGATCCTACGAGACATAGAAGGCCCATGGTCGGGCGAGTTGGCCCCCGTTTGAACAATATAGCATATTCAAAGAATTATCCTACTCAATACTATCACCTCTAAAAAGCATACACTATACAACAAAGAGATCAAGGCATAGAAAGGTAGAATAATCCTACACTATACAATAAAGAAATTACAGTCGATTATACCCACTGGGCATTATGGTACGGCACAAGTGATAATAAAGCATACACAAACAGCAAATTACATACACTGGGCAAATACGGCTCATACATCATGGACATGCATCAACTTAAGTCCATTTGAACTATAATCTCTTCAGAAAATAGGATTGGCCGGATTCAGATAGCACAAATTTCAGTCTGCAAAATCTCCAATTCCTTCATAGTTACATCGGTGTCTTGTTTCATTTTTTGACTCCTGCATCTAATACCTACATGTCCAATCTCAACTTGTTGATTATACATTGACAATCATGTACACGTTGTCTTGCCACCTCTAGTTGATGCTCGAGAACATCATCACATTCCAATTCCAATCCATAATCATTCAGTAACAGCCATGCCGCACTGATCGCAGATTTTTGTGTTGATGTCACTTCATCCTAAAATGTTTCTATAAGTAAACATGACTAGGGCAAAAATATAGTTACAACAGTGAAGCGAACAAGACACTATTTTGTACTACATGGCAAAACAGGACTAACAATAATGTTACACGTCACTTTCACAAAAAAAATGTTACACATCATGAAGCATAAGCAGGTGATATTTTAAAAATTATAAAAAAGATAGTCTGTGCAGCCTGCATACAGAAATCCCTCTTAGCTCAGCAGAGGAGCATGATGTTGGGGCCTAATCGAGAACACAGACAAGTTAAAAATTTAGACAGCACGTTGCGTATAAGTAAGCAAGCAGTTGGCCATTTTGTACCTCAATTAAAGTCTTAGGGAGCATAATGAATAGCAGAGGGTTCCATACAAACATACTACAGCAGGCAAAACTATGCAATCATTAGCATAGTATAAACTAGATTGTGAGCCTCATGCAATAATAGTTGGTTAATAGACTTCAAAGCTTCGGCCACACTTCGGCAGAGTAATTAAATGGTAAGGCCTTTAATTATGTCAACTAATAATGATACAAGTACCGAACATCATGCATAATTATTTGGGCATCTCATTAAGTGAGGACAAATAAAGCAATTGAAAAGAGAAAATTAACTATGCCTGAAACAAACGAGGAATTGAACTGTTGAGTTGCATACAGTGACTTACCTTAGCAGGTTGAAGAGGCTCAGCGCAGATCCTACTTCTCTTGCAAGGCTCCTTCCTAACATCTTGTACTTGGAAATCCTCAATCTTATCTTCATTGCACCCCCTCTGCAAGGTGACACAAACTAGTTACTCGTCTCCTTGTAAGATAAATATGCATACTTTCCAGTCTGTGAACACAAAAGGATGAGATTATAACAAAACAACACCACATAATGAAACATGCCGCATCTCTTGCACTTGCACACAATGGAATGAGCATTTACTATGTCTGCACTATGTAAAAACTAGGCATACCTTCGAACTGGATCTCCAGGCACTCTTGGAGAGCCTACTGTAGTGTACGGCCAAACCTTTATTCACCTATGAGTTAGACAAGGCCCCACTACAACAGCCCTTAGTGTTTAAATCGTTGACAAGCTCTGTTAGAGTGTTAGGTCAAGAACAACAAGTAATCAAAGCAAACAGTCCTAGTATGGTTGGCTGATGCAAACAAGCAATTGAACAGATGTGTGAGCAAATCTTACATATCAAGAAAAGAAGCAAAGAAGGAGGCTTAAAGACCATCACTTGACTGACCAGATTTAAGGGGCATTTAAACATCATGTGCAACGTATGAACTAACATAAACATTGCATATTCCAGATTCTACAATGGAATGCACATGTATTAGGTTATGCCATGTATGATGATGCCTAAATGTACATATAGCAGGCAGGAGTGATTCATCATTGCACGCACAATTGAATTGCAGGTTAAGGGCCAGTTCGATTCCGCCTTTTCAGGGTATATTGTCAAAATAAGCCATAAAAGATGTAAAGAAGTCATTTTTGAGTTATGGGCTTGGGCTTAACTAATTTCGCTTTGGAGGGGGGTGTTTCGGGTAGAACCTCACTAAAAATTGAAGGGAAGGGGAATAGTGAAATGACTCTGTTGTCTGCCTATATTACACTCAAAATGCAACTACTAACACCTGTGTCACACCTGACCCTCATGTAAAAACAAACACGCAAGCATTCATTGCCCTGCCCGCTTGCATCTCCTATCCCCTTTCCCTCTACCTTGATCCCCTGCCTGCAGCACTAGGGTTCCTCCAGCGAGCCGTCACCACTAGTCCCATCTGGCCTAGTCCTCGACGATGCTATGTCAAGCTAGGCTACATGGCTGGCAGGTAGGGGCAAATCTCCCTAGCTGCTCCTCTCTCTGGCGCCGCCCCTCATTCTCATGGTCTCCAGCAGCTGCTCCACTATGGTTCGTCCAATGCACTACTCCAGCGGGCGCTGCACAACTACGACTGAGGCCACACCGCGGCATAAGGCTCCTTGTTCCTCCTCCCCTCCTCCCAGGCCATGGCCTTGAGGTGCTGTTGAAGGATGAGCTCATCCAACAAGGTGAGGATCTCCTCTGATTTTTTGCCAAATTTTCATTCTGATCCACTATACGATGAATTGCTATGAGCTGCTTCTGCTGCTGCTATATGATGCATTGCTATGAGCTGCTCCTGCTGCTGCTATATGATGAATTGCTATGAGCTGCTGCTACTATATGATGAGTTTCTATGAGCTGTTGTTGCTGCTATATGATGAATTGCTATGAGCTGATGCTGCTGCTATATGATGAGTTACCACAAGCTGCTCCTGCTGCTGCTATATGATGAATTTCTATGAGCTGCTCCTATTGCTGCTAGATGATGAATTGCTATGAGCTGCTGCTGGTATATGATGAATTGCAGACTGCTGCTACTATATGATGAGTTGCTATGAGCTGCTGCTGCTGCTATATGATGCTTTTAGGTGGTGCTGCTATATGATAATAACCAGCCACTTGGACCACCGAATTTCAACAAATAATTGTTCTTCATTTAAATGTGGGTCATGCGTTCTTCGTTTAATTAGGCAATGGGATCTCTATGGAAAACATTGACCAAAGTAGATTGTGCCAAGTAGATGCTATCTTTGTATTTGCATTTTGAGCAAATAGTGATGGTCTATTTTCCTATCATATTAATTACTGCACTGGGTTCAATTTGTGATGTTTGCAAGTCAAATTAATTTCTATATGTGCAGCAAAATGAAAAATATATATAATGCAATCTAGACTTTCCACTTATCATACCAAAGATAAGCTGAAAATGCAATGAAAAGAACTGGTTGGCGTATTACATGGAGCTTATATTCATAGGTGCTTACTTTCTTAGGATAACTCGTAATAACTATCCCTAAGAAACTTGGCTAATAGAACTGGCATACAAATAACATGTCACGATGATTGCAATGGAGGAGTGACATACCATAGCACACTGTATAGGCTCACTGCTGCCTCTCCTTTTTTTGTGATGTTCCATGAAATTGCCACATACATATTGTACTTTTTCATTGTGTAACCCTATCTGCAAGTTGACACAGCTAATTTCAGACATCTCTACATGATACTACATTGCATATCCCTTGCGCATATTTAAACCACCAATTAACGATTGTGTGCGTACCATAAACTAGCCATGACTCTGTATGCTGGACTGGCAGGCACTCTAAGGGAGCCTAATGTAGTGCACTGGAATTCCTACATGCCACCTATGATTTTGTGTAATGTACTGCCCCTATTCCTAAATATATGTCTTTCTAGAGATTCCAGTATGGACCACATACATATGTATATAGATGCATTTTTGAGTGTAGATTCACTCATTTTGCTCCGTATGTAGCCTATAGTGGAATCTCTAGAGAGACTTATATTTAGGAACGGAGGTACTAGGTAGTATCATGTATGACATCCACATATCTAATTTAGCAGCCACTAGTAGAAATCATTGTCTGCACAAAGGGATTACTGGTCGAAAATCCTAGCAAAGCACGCTGGTAGGCACAGAACAATACAAGAGAGAGAGACGCGCTTACAAGATCATAGCAATGCCTCAGTCCAGGATCTTGGTTGGCCAAGCTGTTAGATCCAGAAGAAACATCGTCCTTGTAGTTTTTGCGAGTTACATAAAAGGTAACAGCGACCGATTAGTATATTTGAAGTACATCAGGCAGGTGATGCTGGATGGGTTTAAAGGTGATAAGTACCTAGGCCGTGGCGGGTGCTTGGCATCTCTTCAGATGGTGGGAATCAGGTTAGAAACGTCGAGGGTGATGACGCTGCGCTAGCTGTCGGGGTCCGGCAGGAGATCTAGAACCGTCGAGTAGGGTGTTTGTGGAGCGGCTCCGGTAGGGTGGACTACGGTGTGGGCGAAGCGGATCTCTGATCGTGGACGAGGGCGTAGGTGAAGCTGCTCCGGTGGTTGGGTTAAGGATGGTGTCGATGACGTGGATCTGCGGCCGTGGATGGGTCGTCAGAAGCTGCTCCGATGGTTGGGTTAAGGATGGTGTCGACGATGCGGATCTGCGGCCGTGGACGGGGCGTCAGAAGCTGCTCCAGTGGTTGGGTTAAGGGTGGTGTCGACGATGCGGATCTGCGGCCGTGGACAGGGCGTCAGAAGCTGCTCCGGTAGGTTGGATGAGGGTGCGAGGAAGCGGATCTGAGGCCGTGGACTTGTGAGTTGGCAAAGCGGCCCCGGTAGGATTGAGAATGGTATAGGCGAAGCTACTCCGGTAGGGTTGACGCTAGTGTCGGCGAAGCGACTCTGGTAGGGTTGAGGAAGGTGTCGGAGAAGCGCCTCCGATAGGGTTGAGGAAGGTGTCGGCGAAGAGGATCAGAGGCCGTCGACGGGGGCGTCGGTGGGGCAGCTCCGGGGTGTGTGGATGAAGCGTCTCCGGTGGGGAATACGAATGAGCCGCTGCAGATGCGCGGCGGTTGACGAGAGTACCGACGAAGCAGATCCGGCGCCGTGGACAAGGCCGGCACTGAATGGGCTGTGGTACAGTGGTGGATGAGTAGTCTACTTGTTTCTAGGGGAGGTGGGAGGGGTAGATGCGGCCGCAGAAGCAGATCCAGCGAGGTGGACGCCGCTGGCAGTGAATGGGCTATGGTACGCCGGTGGATGAGCAGTCTAGGGTTTCGAGAGAGGAGGGGAGAAAGGGCGATGAAGTACGGACGGTGTGATGTAAGATGCTCTGGTGCTGTGGATTTAGTCGTTTTTGCGGGAGGGGGGAGAGGAAATGGGGGTGCCGTGTAGTGGGGGGAACCGGAAGTTACCAAAGCAGCCCCGACCTATCATGTAGATGAGGGCGGTATTGCAACTGTTGGTCTCCGTGCACCAAGGACAAAAGGGCGATTTCGCATGCTAAAGACTAAGGTGGCGGAAATTTTAGAAGGAGGCGGGAGATTTTGCCGCCCGCAGGATTGTTCGTATCCAGTTTCAACTAATTTTGGACCATGCTAGCAGGAAGGTCATGCTAGACTGTGTACACGGGGCACGCGTCAGTAGTTAATAACTGGTGTGAAGTCCACCTCAGAAAAAAGACAATAACTCGGGATGATGCGCCGATAACTTGGACGTTCACACGGGCGCGACCAATCATACGAGTGTAGTGGCCCGTTCACAAAAAAGGGATCAAACGCCCAGCCTATGTATTTCTCGTGTAAATAGATAATTTAGTGCCATTGGTTATTTACTTTAAACATAATGCATTGACGTGTTAGTGTAGAGGCGCACAAAAAGAAATGGATATTGTAGTTAGCTACTTAAAAGTGTTACCTCATAAGATTACATCGCCTCCATTTCATAAAATGCGTAACCGTTGAATTCATATATGAATATTACATATATTACTTCAAAATAGAAACTTAAATCATCCAAGACTAATGAATTTGAATGCAAGAGTAACAATGGTGCATGTGCTTGATAGCTACATTGGTTGTTTGAAGAAACATCACTGTAACTTTGGCATGCACAACTGAAAAAGGTTTATTTAGATAGAAAAAATGTGATATGTGAGTGCCCAATCTTTATAGCGTTGAATCGATATTGTACCTTTGGCCACGATACGAAGTAGATATTGACTTATGTTCAAGCGATGCACGTCCACGGTCGCTAGATAGTGATACATGAATGAATTGTGCAATCTCTCTCACACGCATACATATCTCATTTCCCTGTGGGCATCGGAATCACACACGCGCACATATTTCTCTCCCTCCGTCAGGGTTAAATTCGTCTTTCTACCCCGTCCTACAAGTCTCTCACACAGAAACACACACACTCTCCATGTCTAACACGCCCACCCCTTTAATTCCGCCCACCCACAACCACTAATGTCTCAAAGTATAATAATGTCTCTCACACATATGCTATCTACCTATCCCTTAATATAGCTAGATATGTGTCACCCAAACTCCTTCTCCCTACTAGCAAGATGCCCATGTGCGTTGCACGGAACATCAAGATGCATTTGTATGAGAAGTTTATCTTGTGGGAGAAAAGGATGAACGAGGGAATGCCTTATTTGCAAATGCGGAGAGGGGTGTGGGTATCTTTTTGCAAAATTGCCATATTTTCCTTCATGTCCGTCGGATATAAATCGGTTGGCCTATATTGCAGGATGGCAGGAACACCATCATCACCAACTCTGTTTTTTATAAGAGTAGAGATATGTGAGTGTCACTGCCCCCTCCCACACACACACACCCACACTTCCCAACACCGAAGGAGTAGGGTGACACCTCGATCTTGATACTAATCTATCGACTGGCTTCTCTCTCAAACATACACACACACACTACCCGGCACCGAAGGAGTAGGGTGACACCTTGATCTTGATACTAATCTATCAACTGGATTCTCCCTCAAACATACACACACACATGCACTGAAGGAATAGGGTGGCACATCAATCTTGATAATAATCTATCGATTCCTCTTTCAAACACACACACACACACACACACACACACACACACACACTAGTTGTGCCTCTGTGCCTACCGCGCACACTCTCGATACGTCTTTCTCTCCCTCACCCCCCCCCAACAATGATAGCAGAAGGGTGAGAACTCGATCTGATCATAATCTGTCAATTGGTTTCTCTCTCAAACATTGTGTCTCGGTGCCTCGCTCGGTAGCCCCCTCGATATGTAGAATCTCGCGCACGCACAACTATAGTGACGATGATGCTGAACCCAGTGTGCCTTGTTTTTACCGGCCTCATGTGATAGTTTTCACCCTGTTTTCTGTTAATTAACAAGGCAACCTTTTCTTTGTTACTACTAGTGAATCTGAAATCATTCGGGACAGACATAAAACATATCAATTCAACCCAATTATCGCAACAACTACTTTAAAAGAAATTAGCTAGCTGCCCGTGCGTTGCATGGAACATCAAGATGCATTTGTATGAGTAGTTTATCTTGTGAGAGAAAAGGCTGAACGAGGGAAGGCCTTATTTGCAAACGTGGAGAGACGTGTGGGTATATTTTTGCAAAATTGACATAGTTTCTTTCCTATCCGTTAGATATAAATCCGACGGCCTATATTGCAGGATGGCACGCACACCATCATCACCAACTCTGTTTTCTACTCCCTCCGTCCGAAAATACTTGTCATCAAAATGGATAAAAATAGATGTATCTAAAACTAAAATACGTCTAGATACATTTCCTTTTATCCATTTTGATGACAAGTATTTCCGGACGGAGGGAGTATTTGTCTTTTTAGAGATTTCAACAAGTGACTATGACCGGACCTTACCAACATACTCAAAAAAGTAGTCCATAATTTTGATGTTACCCTCTTTTCTTGGCGGTGCAGTGCCATCTCGATACCTCATAAATAAATCAAGGACAAATCTGACACCTTCCTGAAAAGACATACGTAGCAAAATGAGTGAATCTACACTCTACAATATGTCTACATACACATCCGTATGTGGTAGTCCATTTGAAATCTGAAAAAGACAAATATTTAGGAACGAATAGAGTATATATAAGAGTAGACATGGAGATATATCTCCAGTATATCTACAACAAAAATGTGCTGGGATGGTTAGCGCAGGATGCTCGCAACGCGATGACATGAGTTCGAATTCCGTCTTTTAACTTTAGATTTGTATATTATATATTACTCTACTTATTTAATATATACTTCTTTCGCTACTGTACTGACAGTGGAACCCACAGAGTACTTAGAATATTAAGGATGGACTTGTTTCTTTTTAACTTTGTGTACGAAGCTGTAGCCACCCTGCAAGTCACGTGTACACTGTATATGCAATTAACTTTTTATAGAGGGACAATCATACAGGCAATTAACTCAAATAGATTGGATGTCACTCTATTATTTCCAGCAAAAAAACATCTCCAACGGCAGCCGGCAAATTTCCTCCCGCTTCCTTCCGTGGAGGACAACATCAAACACCAGCGACATACATTTTTACAACTCTAACCAACCAGATGAAATTTGTGCAAACACGGACTGATTTCATATAAGCATGAAGGATTTCGTATAAAAAAGCCGGATCTTCATATAAACATGATGGATTTCATTACATTTACATGAACTAAGAGGTGCCAATCCGGCTGTCTTGTATAATTAATACTCCCTCCATCCGGAAATACTTGTCCTAGAAATGGATATATCTAGACTTATTTTAGTTCTAAATGGCCGCCCGCGGATACCTTTGTCTTCCTCATGTCCGTCAGACACTTGCGGGGTCGACGAAGATCCTCGGAAGAGACGAAGCAGCAAAGAAACCACCTAAATCCGCGGTCGTTGCCTCGGTGGTGGTCTTCATGGGTCCCACGTGGCGGCGGCCTCCCGTGTTCTACTTCTCCTCGATGATGGCGGCGGACAGGGAGAAGCTGGCCACCGACTGGTCGCTCTCCATGCACCTGGCTTCTGTCTCTGCCTGCATGGTGCTGCCACAGGCACGGGAGGAGCGGCCACCACAGACACTGGTGGCGCAGTACGACGCGGCAGCGACGGCGCCCGTACCGACGTGCTCGCCGCCGTGCCGCCGTGGAGCAACTCGCCACTCCTCATCGAGCTGAACTGGAGCGGCGAGTTGCTGAACCACGCGCCTGCTTGGGGCGGCAACTGGCTCCGTCGGGCCAAGCGAGGTTGGTGTAGCACCGAGCGGCCTCGCCCGTATCCGGAGGGCTCGGCGGGCCACCCAGCCGGGTAATATGCCGGAGAACGGCTCATCGGAAGCCATCGAAAGGGTGGAGAAAATGGTGAAGGAGGAGATGGGGGAGCAGCGGAGGGGTGGGATTCTTGCCCGATGTCTGTCTGGCCTCGTGTAAATAGAGGGTGGACGGTAGGAGCTTGGCTGGCGTTTGGCCTCGTCTAAACTAAGGGTGGACAGGAGGAGCTCGGCCGGTGTTGCGTTTAATTCCGGCCCGCTCATGAACGGACGTGTGGCCGCAGTAGGATTCTCGGTTTGCATGCGGGTTTAATGCAGGGGTTTAATGGAGGCGTCGGGCGTGCAGCGGGCGGTGCAGTACTATTCGATTTGACAGCATTAATGAGCAATCAAATCACAAAGGCCCTCGCCTCTCGTGAAACTGACCGAGCTAGACTGCCCCGCCCTCTAGCCTTTTAAAAAATGTATATACTCCACTTTTGTACAGTAGTAGTATCGATGGATTGCGCCGTGGAGCAAAACTTGAAATTAAAAAAAAGGTGGTACATATAGAGAGCGCTCGTGAACTATGTGTCATACATGGCAATAAATAAAGTACTACATGATACTTATATGATACATGGCGCAGGAGTACTAAGTATTATTAATACAGTTTTGCTAGAACTCATCTAGATGAGATATAATTTGGTCTCATTCATCTTTTATAGCCATTGGATGTGATGCTATAAGATGCGTGTGTGCTGACGTGGGTTGTATTTGTTCTTGTGCAACGAACTGACCACTGCATGTCATGTTTGATAGTCTCAAGTCATTAAAAGCATACAAGCCCCACATCTCTTCTTGGTTGATTCCTCTATTTATGTCAAAAAATAAGAAACAGCGCGAGAGTTAATGCACCACACCTATGTGTTAGACTAACCACAATGGTGAGTAACATACACTAGTAACATACACATATCCCTAGACTATGTTACTACCTTCATATTGGGTACTACCTCCGTCTTGGTTTATAGGTCCCTTTTATAGTTTGTGCCAAATTTTGACTAAAGATTTAACTAAAAAAATGTTAATGCATGTCAAGAAAAATTATCTCATTGGATTCGTATTTGAACATAGTTTTGAAAAATATAATGTTTGGTGACATGCGTGAATATTTTCTTAGTTTAATCTATGGTTAAAATTTGGCACGAAATACAATGGGGACCAATAAACCCGGACAGAGGTAGTAGCAACATAAGTGTGGTAACATGCAAAGCTTCATTTATTAGGTTATAGACTCATATTGCATTGGGACATGTGATGTTACAGTAACTAGCTAGTAAGTTATTATAACTACCTCTCTCCTCATTAACTCACTACCACATAAGAAAATTTGCTGAGTTGGACTCGATGTTACTGCTGAAGATACTCCCACGGTGGCTAGTCTTACTAGTATTTGCTTTTCGTAAGATGACTTATAATACTCACCTAGATAGAGGGAGTATTCGATTTGACAGTGGGCGGCGCAGTTCCCGATACGCCTTTAATGCAGACGAGGGAGGGAGTAGCGGTTCCCGATATGTTGAACGGCCAATGCATCCTCCTTCAATTAATGCATGAGGGAAGTAAGGGGAGGAGGTCTGGGAAAAGAGGTTGCACGATGTGAATGCAACGCAGTTTGCCCTCATTGCCCTCATATAAAGGCGCCCCTCCTCCATTCCAATGCATCTACCACATTGTATGCACCTAAGCACTTGCCTAAGCACCTACAAGCGCAAAAGAGCTCGCTCCAGACCCATGGCGGCGATGCGCATGAGCGGCCAGTGGCTGCGCCAGATGGTCCATGATGCCGGCCTGCGGCATGGCGCCGAGGATCATCTCCAGAAGGTGTTGGAGACCGGCTGGTGGATGTCCGCCGTCGACGCCAACTACGACTCTTAGTTGGACCAGATGATCGTTGCCACCAGCAACACGTTCACCGTCCTCAAGAAGCTCGCGGATGACATCGCTGTACTCCTCCAGCCCGCTCACCTGGGCTCCTCATTGCCTGCCACCCTAATCGGCCTCCATGGCCGGAACCTCTTTCAAGCACTGGTGGCCCTACGACTACCCGCCGACGCCATGAAGAATGTCCACCTGGAGGTCGCGCTCGCCGCGAGGCGCCTCGCCCTGCAAGAATTCGTCGACCTACACATCCACGCGTACGAGCAAATCGTGTACATAGGTATCTACAAGGCCAGTGAGGACTCTACGACGTTGGCCTTCCTCAACCGGCTGGAAGCCTTGGATGCCTTTGTTGAGAAGCACCTCGACCTCACCACAAAAGCCGCCGCTCCTTAGCCACCGGTCGGTGGCCCGGCGCACTAAGTTGAGGAGGAGGAGGTCGTACGTTCGTGGATACATCTTTCTTCTTGCCTTCTGTAACCACCACTGCGATTGCATCATCGTGGCCTTAATTCTTATTGTGCTGTTGCATTCTCGTTCTAGTCAATACCGACATGTGCGATCCCTTTGCTTAATTATATGCATCACTGTAACTAGTACTCCATCCGTCAATTTATAAGTTGTGCTTACCTTTTCCATCAACTTCGTGCAACGCGCGGGCATCTTGCTAGAAACACTAGAATATGTCTATACAATCCGTATGTGATAGTCAATTTGAAATCTCAAAAAGACAAATATTTAGGTACGGAGGGAGTAATATATTAGGAGTATATCAAAACAATAGTGATTTCTTTCAAGTTTGTGAACAAATACTACTATTCTACTACTTTGGATCCGTCGCAACGCACGGGCACATTGCTAGTAAAAGGAAAAGGCCTGCCACGTTCGCGTCGCACCCCCACACGCCCGGGAATCGGGAGTACAACACGGCCCATCCGGCACGACACATAGCTTAGGGAAGGCGTGTTGCCTACAGCCTAGCATTTTCACTTTCATGTGGGACCTCCCGTTGAGCAAACCGACACCCCGCCCGCCGCAGGGTTATAAAACAGAAACAAGGGGAAGATCTAGCTGTAGCACAGAAGCCAAGAAACTTTGTGTCAGACGGGGCTCGTTGATAGAGTAGGAGCATTCCGTACTAGTACTACTCCTACCAAGTTTGTACTCCTAATACTATTATATTACTAGTACTACCACTATAGAACTAGTAGATACGTGCACGGCACAACTTCGTAGGAACAAAAAACGGAAGATCTTGTTTTGGGTGATTTATCTTTTTTTCAATCAACATAGTATGAATAATATGATGTGGGGGGCACCCATGAAGCTTATGTGGCTTGGTTGCATGGCTACGGAAGGTTAGAGAAAAATAAATAGATAATGTGTTTAGAGTGCACTCCACTAAATAGATATACTTTGGATCCATTGCAACGGACCGGCACATCTATATCTATACCCCCTATATATTGTGTGAAAAACTTTGAAAGTTGGTCATTGGATGAAGCCAATCCGATGGTACAAAGATGGCAAATACGAGCACTACTGGCCATTGGATATCATCCACCAGATTCTGCCACATGTATAATCTAGAAGACTCCATGGTTGAACTTAATTCATGACTAACTTTGTCGCAACTAAGCTCAGGCAAAGTTATTAACAAGTTCATAAAAATGAGAGCCACAAGCTGGCAAGCCTAAGGGAATTTTGCCACATTTTTTGTGTGTATGTCATGTGGGGCCAGTGTGGCTTGAACCAAACACTCACCTAAGTTAATCAAACTTGCCCAACCTTACATTCCACCAAATTTTGCCACAAGTTGGCAAGCCTAAGGGAATCTTCCCACATTTTTTGTGTGTATGTCATGTGGGACCAGTGTGGCTTGCCTAAGGTGTGGCTTGAACCAAACACTCACCTAAGTTAATCAAACATGCCTAACCTTACATTCCACCAAATTTTGCCACATGTTAGAATCCAGAAAACTCCACATGTAGAAGCATAATGCACAAACCACCAGAATCTCATGCGTGCAATGCACGTGTACCTTACTACTAGTACTAGTAGTAGTAAGAAATAAATTCCAGTTTTGGCACGAGCTCGTACTGCGGGAGCACCACAAGGCCTGCCGCAGGAGTTACATTTTCCTCTCGGGGCCCACGGGACCGAACTTCAATGGCTTAGTGCCCGGCCTATGAGTCAATGACATGTGGGCCTTAAATCCGGCTGGCCCACATGTCATTCTCATGGTGGTGGCGTGGTTCGTGACTCACTCGTTCGATATGAACCGGCCAGTGGTGGCGTGGCCATGGCGAGGGTACCACAGCTGGGCGTCGGGGCGTTACGAGGCGTAGATGGCCACACCGGCAGGTACTACCTATAGTACATAAGTACTCCAGCTAAGGATTGATGCCCGGGAAGAAATGTGTCACAGCCGCTGGATGAAAATTTGATGGTGCGGAGTACGGATCGGAGCACAACAGCAGAGCAGGCAAACCGCGTCCAATCGGGTGTGTCTGTGGTAGAAAGTTGATGGTCGCCGTAGTTCAGCTAGCCCGCATGTCATGCACACAAAGGCAGAGGAGCGGTGGAGCCGAGAGGGATGAGGGGCACGAACAATCCTACCATTCTGTCACTGACATGTGGGACCCATAAGCGTGGGTCCCACCTGTCTACGAAGGAAAGGCAGGGGCAAGGCAGTGATAGCCACGTCAGAGGATCCATGTCCATGTCGGGGGACGCCGTGCCGTGGGTTGGAGCGGCGTCGTGGGAATCGCGTGTGGGTGTGGAAGTGGTAGAAACAAGAAACGTGATGGTCGCCGTGGTTCAACTTCCATGGATAAGCTGTCATGTCTGCTGACACATGTATATCAAAACTAGAGTGTTTATATTTCAAGCACGTGAACAAGTATTATTCTACTAGTTTGGATCCATTGCAACGCACGGGCCAGCACATTGGTAGTAGTAGTGTCCATCTCTATCTCTAGAGGCCTTCCCTCATTCATCCTTTTCTCTCACAAGATAAACCACTCATACAAATGCATCTTGATGTTCCGTGGCACGCACGAGGATGTTTCCTTGGGGGTCTCTCCAGCGCGGCGTGGCCGTAGTTGCAAGTTGACGCCCCTTGAGATGCCGATGTTGAGGGGCACTCGGATTTCCTCCGATGAGCAGGTAAGATGAGTTTGATCATGTAGTAAATGCATTCTAAAGACTACTTCCGTGTCCATTTCCTAATTCTCCCCCTGCCCACTATTTCACAGGCGAGGCTCGGTGCGAGTGGAGATTGGCTTGCATATGTACGGGATAGTACCAACATCAATTTGCACAACATTTACAACGGTGACACCGTTCCCGTAGAACCTTTGTCCAACATTGGGATCAGCCATGCAACGGACCACCGCATGAATTGGTACGATGGAACCACTGTGAGATTGAATAAAAGATAGCAGGAATCTTGCACATGGCGGTCAAAGGCGGACCATGTTGTCTGCGGCCGATTTGTTGCCGTACAAGTAGGAAGACGTTGTGCTCCTTTCTAACCGCATCTTCGCAGTGACAAACCAGGGGACTTATTTTGTATGGGACACATCCTACGATATACTCCCTCTCTCCCAGTTTATTTGTTTTAAATCTTTTTGTTTTATAAATTTCAAATTCAAATTTAGAGATCCCCATCACATGTTGAGATTACAATGTCCATTAAATCGTTGCGTGCATGTATAGGAAAGAAACAAATCTCGAGTTTGGCACGAGTTCATGCTGCGGGAGCACCACAAGCCCTGGCGCAGGAGTTACATTTCCCTCTCAGGGCCGTCGGGACTGAGCTTCAGTGCCTTACTACACCTACCTTTGAGTCAATAACATGTGGACCCGATAGGTGACTGGTCCACATGTAATGCTCCCGAAGGCAGAGGGGCAGTGGGGCCAAGAGGGGTGAGCCGCAGGTCGGGGGACATGTGGTTTCATGGATTCGAGCGGCATCGTGGGAATCGTGGGTGGCTGTGGCAGAAACTTGATGCTCGCCGCATTTTAGGTGGCCCACATGTCATGCACACAAAGGTAGAGGGGCGGTGCGGCCGAGAGGGGTGAGGCGCATGTCGGGGGGCATGGTGCCGTGGGTTGGAGAGGTGTCGTGGGAATCGCGAGATGAAATGTGATGGTCACCATAGTTGAACTTCCATGGACAAGTTGTCATGTCTACGGACACATGCACTGTATACCGATCACTGGAAGGAGTAGCAGAGAAAGCTATATATGCGGATAAATAGTTCCTTATAGTCAAGCGGACCCATGCTACTACTCTGTTCCAAAGACATGCACACCATCGAAATAGTCCATCTATATCAATATACACCGAGAGGGAATAATTTTTTTACAAGAGAGGAAATAGATCATCCATCCATAATGCCCTCCTGCTGGTGCAACGTTTTCTTCTTCTTCTTCTTCTTCTTCTTCTTCTTCTTCTTCTTCTTGTTCTCATTCTCTGCGGGAGACGGCTTCGCAACAAGCTCTTTGGACCTTGCAGCTATCTCGAAACTCACACGGGCATCGAGGGAAGCATATTTTATCCGCTCGTACATCAAGGGATAATTCTCCCATCCAGACGACATTAATGCCACCGTTTCATCACCCTTCTGAAGATTTGTACTGAGCACAAAATTTGCTACGTCGAATAGGGATGGTGTCTGTTTAGCACAATCTTCTACAGGAATTTTGATTCTGGTTTGTAGGTCAGCGATGCTTTTCAAATCAAGGTTGTACGGCTCCAGCTTCTGTTTGTCCCCTTCGATGGCCGCCCCACAGAAGTATACGTCCTCCCGAGACAAGAAATCATGAAGCTCACTTGGTATGGAGGGCGAGTGTATGATGTGGTACACCAAAACATCATCTTCGAGGCACAGCTGAAGGACGGTGGCGTGCTGGATCTTCCCAGGGGCACGCTCCGTGTACTATGCGTCGAGACCGATGACCCTCGTCTCTACCTTTTTGAAGGAGTTGGATACATTGTTGATCCACTACCGAACAACCCTTGGGTGGACGGTGACGGTGGCAACTATGCGCATCGAGCCTTCGACGAGGACATGTTGGACGCTAAAAACCTGCATCTCGATCTCTTTTGCCATTTGGAACCGCTGGAACGGAGGGCTATGGTTTGGAGAATTAGGATTAGATGGCTAGTCTAACTGAAGTAGTAGATGATTATTTAAAGAGGTTAAAACAATGTGAATGCAATGGGGTTTGGATGCAAATGAAGACGAAGGGGAGGTGCAGAAGCCGAGGCGAATCGGTTCCCGATGGAGAACTAAATGGGAGAAGTGGCGTGTAGGCAGTTGATTAGACGGCTAGGTAGACTAAACGAAAAGGCTATGCGGGTAGACTGAGGAGTCGTACCTGTTCGTGTATGTGCCCATCCTTCCTGATAGGTGGGACCTATGCAAACAGATAAAAAAATGTGTCGTAGCTTTTTTTGAGCCCGTGAGTGGGAGACACAACATTCTCTGGTTAAGGAATACTCCCTCCGTTTAGGTGAGTATAAGTCACCTTATGAAAATCAGGTTTTCCCAAAACCTTTAGACATGGAGCATTAACTTCCTGGTCGATCCCCTCCCAGCCTCGTTAGCCAGCGTCCTCTTCCTCTGTTGCCGCGCTCAACCTTTCCATTTTTCCTCTTCTCAAGTGTGGAACGATCTACATGCCATCCTTGATGCACCAAAACAACCACTGCATGCATCGTGGTAGGGCATTGATTGGGCATGCATGAGAATTTGGTTCTGCTCGCAATATGGATGATACCTGAACGATGAAGTGAACAGGCATGCTAGCACGGGAGACCTATTTCCGCTATACAATATTGGAGTACTCATGTTCCTACTACTACTACTAGAAGTAGTAGTAGTAGTAGTAGTAGTAGTAGTAGTACAACTGTGGTACACTTGATGGTCAAAATACTATTCATCCGGTCCTCACAGTGAAGTGACAACACCCTGCGCCTGACACTAGTCCAGGCGAGGCGGCGTGTTCGGGTTACCAAAGTCAGCCTCACCCTGTGCACTGTGCAGTCTGTCATCGTTGTTGTACATCACATTGGCGCCTCGCCTCGTCTCCCTCTCCGCTCCCATAGCACCACTCCATCTCTATCTCCTTCTCCGTCTCCGTCTCCGTCTCCATCTCACTGTGCCCCCGTGTACCATCGCCTCACTCGCCTCCCCCCAGTACCACTATTCCCTCGCTAGCCGCTCCAGCACCGACATCATTCTCCCCCGTAAATCAAGCCCCCTTCCAAACTCCACCATGGCCGAACGCGAACCGCACAGCATCCATATGAGCCGCGATTGGAGCAATCTCCCCAGTGACATCCTCGACCTCTGTTGTTCGTGTATGGATATGTTGACCGCCCTGCGGCTGGCTGCATGCTCGAGGGACATGCACACGGCCATCATCGAAGCGAGGCCTAAGCTTTTCAAGACACATTGCTTGCTGCTATCTGGTCTTGCGAGATTGGCTCACCATGATACGGAGGCGTGCATGATGCCCCTCGACTTCAATCCGATCTCCATTAGCCGAAACTTCTTTGCAGGTATGTAGTGTGTCGCTGTACATCATTTCCCTCGACATCGATCCGATCACCATCGCCCGAAACTTCTTGGCAGGTATGTACTGGGTCAGCATGAACTCCCACTGGATGGCTGCCTTCAGAGAAGACGGTAAAAAGTTGGTGCTCGTGAACTTCCAGACCTCCCATGATATTATCCTTCCTCCGATGGATTATATAGACTATTACCCTCGCGGTCCAAGTCATCTAGATTACTACGTCAGTTGGACGGACCTTGTTTTGCAGAAGATTGTAATCTGTCAAGTACCCACACGACATGCGAATTACCAGACTTCAAGCTAATTGCCTTGTTCGACCGCGGACTCGCCTATCTTTACGCCAGTGCCTTTTTTAGCTGGAGACAACTCGGCTCGTAGTGGATCATCGTCAAAGCTGATACACACTTCTGTGATGCTATTGAACACAATGGCATCACCTACGCGATCGACAAAGCAGATGGCACCATGTATTGCTGGGACGGCGCGTGTATGTTGTTTCCATCTCATGTTAATGATGACGCCATGACACTATTTGAACTTTTTTTGATGATTGGCATATCCCTATTTGAGCAGAATTTGAGTAGAACTATGGCAATATATTAGAGATGCCGTAAATTAGCTATATTTGGAATGAGTTAATTCATGCGATTGTGACCATGTCATTACAGCCAATTTGTACCCTGAATAATCAAACGGTTAGGAATATATGGATATTATCCTTATTTTACAGTAATCTATATACTACTACTAAATATGAGTGTGTATCAATGGCCATGTTAGTTTCCTCATTTTCATGATGTAGAAACATGCACCACACTGTTGGTTTCATCTAACCATACATTAGGGAAGTAAATGTGCATATGGAGAACTCTATATTTGGAAGTAGTGAAATCCTGCAATGCTTACCATGTGTACATACCTATATTCGCCCTTCAGCAATCAATGACTAGAGTAATATCCTCACAAAAAAATTGCCCACAGAACACGAGTATATAACAATGCATGGTCTGTTAGTTACCTTGAAGAATTTGTTTGTGAGGACAGAACATGATTACATAACATGCATGACATGGTAGTTTCCTGTCAAGAATCGGTTACTAGATAACATGAGTATAACCATGCATGGCACTTCTATATTTTCAAACCCAGTATACATTTCCCTGTATTTTCCTCCCAGTTCCAATAGGGACATATCAATGTTGTTTCTTGCATTATCCTACTCATACTCTGAACAATGTTGATCTTACATTAACAATGCATGTCCTTTTTGATATGATGTAGTGTCCCTATAGTTACTGCGCTTTGTAATTACACCACCTTTGCCAAAAACAGGGAAGCATAACTGTTTCCTCGCTCGATCAGACGACGGCAAAAGACTGATGATCATTCGGACATATGAGTCGGAAAAGTTATATTGCAAAAACCCCACTATATACAAGCACCGTGTAATACGTGAGTATCCGGACAGTGGCTGTTACGTCTATGAGCAGGATACCAGCATGTTGGGGCCTTTAGGATTTTTTAGTTGGAGGCGGGTAAACAACCTTGGTTCACACTCTCTGTTTCTCGGACTCAATTATCCGATTAACCAGGAGATCACCGTTGGCAAGGACATTGATGGCAGAGAGGCTCTGTTTGCTACGGAGAACTGTGTCTACACGGCGAGCCCTAGGAGTTCGGGAGCATACTCCCCTGATTGTCAACGATACAGCCTGCAGCCAAAAGAAGGTGACAATGAAAAAGGCATCCGGATTAACTTTGATCCTTGGATGTCTCAATTATGACAGGCAGTGATGTGGTACAAGCCTTCAGGTTGATAGGTAATTGGGCTGTTGCATCGAAAGGGTGGAGTACTGGTGTCTCCGGATCACTGGTCGCTGAAGCGGTGCTGCAAATTATGATGGTGTTGGATCATCTCTTCGAATGACTTTGTTGCCTTTGCTGCTGGTTCTGGATGGGTAGTTCTTTCTTTTGTTATGCATATTCCTTGTCATTTGGTCATCCTTGTCTATGTCACTCTTTCTATGTAATAGTTGCTTCTATTTAGAATGTCATTCTGGTCTGGATCACGAGAGTCTGAGCGCTGCAGATGGGTACGTTTTGGTGGTGTAGCAAGACTTCTTATGAACTATCATGTCTTGCTGTTTATGTCAGTAGTAGTCACTAGTCAGTGTTTGAATGTTGTATATATCGTTGTTTCGAACTGTTTATTGTCTCAAACTACTGGTGGGCTAAATGAGGGCATCACCATTCTCCAGTGTTCAGAGTATATCTCCTTTTTTCAAGTTATATAATTTGAGCTCACTGTCTTTTCGATGATGTACACTTGTTTGGGCCAGTGAGGTGTCGTTGAACATGGGCCGAGTAGTAATGCAATGCCAAACAGGTCAATTATGACTCTCGGGCCGGGCTCTCAAAAGATCCTGAAAAAAAGGTCGGGCTCTCCAAAAAAGAAAGAATAAGGACTCTTAGGCCGACATGTGGGCGCCACCGGTGTTTCCGTGCGCTTGCGCGCAAAGAGCATATTGGCGCGTGCTCGAAATTCATGCTACCTTTTCATCCCCAGTCTCCCGCCCCTCCCCCACCTCTGGAATCTTGATTCCTACTCCAGTTCCCCCAAATCCCCCTCCTGTACTCCCTGTACTCAAGCGCACTATCATGTCGCCGCTCAACGCGGATCTCCGAGCCGGAGATCCTGAGGTCCGTCCTACCTTCGGTCGCTGTGTGCTGTCGCTCAACACTGGCATGGCCGCGCTTGATGACCAGTTTGCTGGCAAAGTGCTGATGGTAACCATCAACGGTGACTGGCCTCCCTTCTCGCCGGACGACCTTGTCAAAGCTCTTGGCATTGCGCACGACATCCAAATAAGTGACTTGCTCGTCGAAGTCTGTCCGCCACCGGCTGATTTCTTCGTCAGGTTCCGACAACTTTCGACTGCAGTCGTGTGTTCGAATCTTCTCGACGTTTGTTCTGTGATGGTGCGCTGGTGAGCTTTGATCGGTGGCACCCAGGATGGGGCTCGGTGCCCTCTGAGCTTGAGTTTTTAACAAAGCTTACCTCGCACTGCATGCCTCGACGTGCTTGGAACAGCGAGTCCATGAACGAGCTTATCAATGACCTTGGAGGTGAGCTTGTAAGTATGTTTGTTCCTCCAGACAACTGGGCTCTCACGGTTATGGCATGGATGAAGAAGTCGTCCACCATAGCGAAGGTGATTGGTGTTGAGATACCGGTGCAAGAACCGGGGTTCTACTATTCATCGCCACCAAGGCCGCCGCGGACCACGTTAGGGATGTACCTGTATCGAGTGTTCGTGCATGTTGAAGAAGTGGTCGATCCATCAATCGAAGTCCTGCCGCCCCCGCTGGTGCCAGGGTCCATCGACGACGTCCATTACAGGAGTCAACGTCAGACTTTCCCCGTCTTGCTCAGAACAATGGACGGCACAGGGCCTACTCCATCGTGTGACGGAGGCCACTGCTTCTTTGGGAGAAGAGGCAGGGCTGGCTACCTTGATGTGCTCTAATTTGAGGAAACAACTGAATCTTGTGAGATAGTACTAGTTAAATCTGAGATATGGGTCTGAAGCACTGATATGCCAGTACATTTGATTGTGACCTGTTCTAATTTTGTACCTGAACTTTTTTTAGAAAGGGTTGTACGTCAACTTAATGTGCTAGCAGAACTTATTGTGTTGTCTGTCTGTTTTCTTTGCACAACATTCAAGATATTTCCCCGTCATTTATAAAGACAATAAACCATTATGTACGACTTCGTTGGTTTCAACACAACCCTTCCCGTAGCGATCCACTGCTTCCATCCTGATTGTGCCGCCTGCGTGAAATTTTCGTATGCAAGTTCAGTGCTATGATGTTCTATATGATTGTGTCAACTATATAAGTTTTTACTGAGCATCAGCAATGCATATGGCTGAAAGATGTATTTACGAGCATCAACCGATGGGTCTCTCTCTCTCTCTATCTCTCTCTCTCTCACACACACACACACGCGCGCGCGTGTGCATGCACACACGCGCACACGTACAAGTGGGACCCGTTGAATTATTTATTTGCTCGTGATAGCTTTTACTTAGGTTCCACTATAATCTAACTTTTTTCTTAAGTTATTAGTTGAGCTCAGTGACTTCAAAAAGTTGTACATAAGCCTTGTTTGGGCCATTCCGGCGTCCCTGAATGTGGGCTGAGTAACCATGTTAGGTTGTACTGTACTACACAGGCCTTTTTTCAACATCAGCAATGTAACTGGGCCGACAGTTGTACACAATATCTGGGTCAACTTGTTATCCGCCCCGCTGGGCTGCAAAGTTTCCTAGGAGGTATGCATTAGGCTTAACAAGAAAATGGACTTTAAGAAATAATAAATGGGATGTAATTATAATAACTGGGCAATTACTATGCACCAAACACGTAATTAGTTTGAAAAATATATTATTTTTGGAAATGGGAAATTTTAATTTCATTACTTGTTGCGCGCGCAATATTTCATTGGATTTTAACGTGATACAACTTTATTTTGAAATTATATTTAACCTGACTAGAAATTTCGGATAAAAATATTTCGGATCCCATCAAAATGTGGGAATTTTTTTTGAATTCTGTTTTGAGCGGTTGTTTGAAATTATTAATCGTTGTCCTACCTAGAAGTTGGGTTGTACTTTTAACAAACCCGTAAATGGGCGATAGTAAATTCCATTAGAATTGAAAAATGGGTTGTACATTCTTACAAATCGCAAATGGGCTATATGTTCTCTGCCAAATCCGAGTTGTGGGCCTACTAAGTTGACGCATACCAAGGGCTTTGTCAATTTAGTCAATATAAACGATTCTAGCTGCAGTGATCGTACGATGTCCATCCAACGGTCGTAGTGCTTCTTTAACCTCTGGTCTTCTTGCTCCAGCCGCCCAAAGTAGCGCCGGTCGTGTCACGTGCTCCTGCCTCTCGTGGCCGGTTGTGATGCCGCGGAGGCCTCACCGCCCCGTACTACTCCCACCGCTGGCCAGGCCATCCCTCTACTCATCCACACCCCCTGTTATTCTGCGGCGATGACAGCCTCACACCGCAACCGAACCAGTGAACCCTCGTACTCCTCTCTACGCGGGCTACCGCTGCTGCGTCTTCCCCGGCTCCGTGTCGTCCCCTTCCTAGGCCTCGCCGTCGTCCAGACCACCGCCCTGGTGCTGTCGGTGTGGCGTGGTCAACATGGTCAACAACCGACTTCCATCGGAAGAGTACTGTACATGGAGAGGCTGACAGCTGGGTCAAGGCGGCCGCAAGGAAGTGCCTCCTTATTACGCGCAAAATAATTATTCCTCCACCTGACAGCAGGGACCCACCGGACGGGCCACCTTATTTTTTGAAAAAAACGTTTCCACCCTGAATGTTGGGACCCACCGGACGGGCCAGCGTATTTTGCGAAAAAATCGTTCCCCGCACTGTCAGCTCGGACCCACCGGAAGTGCCTCCTTATTACGCACAAAAAAATGAATACTCCCCCTGCTAGCTGGGACCCACCATGGTGGGAGGCTGACTTGTGGGCCTGCTAAGTTGACTGGGACAGGGGCCTTTGTCAACTTTAGTCAATATGAATGATTCTAGCTCCAGTGACCGTACGATGGCCATCCAACGGCGGTAGTGCTTCTTCAACCT
Organism: Triticum dicoccoides; assembly: GCF_002162155.2. Classification (NCBI taxonomy): domain Eukaryota; kingdom Viridiplantae; phylum Streptophyta; class Magnoliopsida; order Poales; family Poaceae; genus Triticum; species Triticum dicoccoides. The sequence continues at coordinate 530,784,280 of NC_041383.1, read as the reverse complement.
CTGGTGTTCTTGCTCCAGCCGCCCAAAGCAGCGCCGGTCGTGTCGCATGCTCCTGCCTCCCGTGGCAGGCTGTGCTGCCGCGGAGGCCTCACCGCACCCTACTATTCCCACCACTAGCCAGGCCCTGCGGCGACGGCAGCCTCACACCATAGCCGAACCAGTGAACCCTCGTACTCCTCTCCGCACGGGCTTCCACTGTCGCGTCTTCCTCAGCTCCCTGTTGTCCCCATCCTAGGCCTCGCCGTCGTCCACCGCCGTGGTGCTCTTGGCGCCGCGTGGTCAATGTGGTCAACGACCGACTTCCATCGGAAGAGTACTGTACATGGAGAGGCTGACGGCTGGGTCCACGGCAGCCACAAGGAAGTGCCTCCCTATTACGCGGAAAATAATTATTCCTCCACCTGACAGTAGGGACCCACCGGACGGGTCACCAGTATTTCGCGAAAAAAACGTTTCCCCCTGACTGCTGGGACCCACAGGACAGGCCATCGTAT
>NC_041383.1:530782850-530783541 GCF_002162155.2 Triticum dicoccoides | reverse complement strand
GTCAGCTCGGACCCACCGGAAGTGCCTCTTTATTACGCACAAAAAAATGAATACCCCCCTGCTAGCTGGGACCAACCTTGGTGGGAGGCTGACTTGTGGGTCTACTAAGTTGACTGGGACAGGGGCCTTTGTCAACTTTAGTCAATATGAACGATTCTAGCTCCAGTGACCGTACGATGGCCATCCAACGGCGGTAGTTCTTCTTCAACCTCTGGTGTTCTTGCTCCAGCCGCCCAAAGCAGCACCGGTCGTGTCGCATGCTCCTGCCTCCTGTGGCCGGCTGTGCTGCCATGGAGGCCTCACCGCCCCCTACTATTCCCCCGCTAGCCAGGCCCTGCGGCGACGGCAGCCTCACACCGTAGCCGAACCAGTGAACCCTCGTCCTCCTCTCTGCGTGGGCTTCCACTGTCGCGTCTTCCCCGGCTCCCTGTTGTCCCCTTCCTAGGCCTCGCCGTCGTCCACCGCCGTGGTGCTCTCGGCGCGGCGTGGTCAATGTGGTCAACGACCGACTTCCATCGGAAGAGTACTGTACGTGGAGAGGCTGACAGTTGGGTCCACGGCAGCCGCAAGGAAGTGCCTCCTTATTATGTGGAAAATAATTATTCCTCCACCTGACAGTAGGGACCCACCGGAAGGGTCACCAGTATTTCGTGAAAAAAACATTTCCCCTGACTGCTGGGACCCACAGGAT
>NC_041383.1:530781384-530782755 GCF_002162155.2 Triticum dicoccoides | reverse complement strand
GCTGTCAGCTCGAACCCACCAGAAGTGCCTCCTTATTACGCACAAAAAAATGAATACCCCCTGCTAGATGGGACCAACCTTGGTGGGAGGCTAACTTGTGGGCCTACTAATTTGACAGGGACGGAGGCATTTGTCAACTTTAGTCAATATATGAACGATTCTAGCTCCAGTGACCATACGATGTCCATCCAACGGCCGTAGTGCTTCTTCAACCTCTGGTCTTCTTGCTCTAGCCGCCCAAAGCAGCGGCGGTCGTGCCGCCTGCTCCTGCCGCCCGTGGCCGGCTGTGATGCCGTGGAGGCCTCACCGCCCCCTACTACTCCCACCGCTGGCTAGGTCATCCCTCTACGCACCCACACCCCCTGTTATTCTGCGGCGATGGCAGCCTCACACCGCAGCCGAACAAGTGAACCCTCATACTCCTCTACGCGTGGGCATCCACTGTTGCGTCTTCCCCAGCTCCGCGTCGTCCCCTTCCTAGGCCTCACCATCGTCCACCTCCCTGGTGCTCTTGGCACGGCATGGTCAATGTGGTCAAGGAATGGCTTCCATCAGACGTGGACTATACATGGAGAGGCTAACAGCTGGGTCCACGACCGCAGCAAGGAAGTGCCTCCTTATTACGCGCAAAATAATTATTCCTCTACCTGACAGCGGGGACCCACCGGACGGGCCACCGTATTTAGCGAAAAAAGTGTTTCCCCCTGTCTGCTGGGACCCACCAATTACATCTTCGAATGCAAGGAAGTGCGTCCGAAAAAAAATGATTCGCCCCCTGACTGCTGGGACCCACCAGCTACATCTTCGCACGCAAGGAAGTGCCTGACAATCGGGACCCACCTGGTCGAAGCATACGTAGCATTGTCATTATGGTCGCGAACATGTACGTACATATATACTGGTGGATGTAGAGGCGCGCACGTGTCGTAGTAGAGGCGCGCACGTAGCATGTACACGTGCGTATAGCGGCGAGGGTGCAAGAAAGAAAATACGGCCACATACGTACATACGGGCAGGGTCTCTAACGCCTGTCGCGCATATGTACATGGCTGGGTCGGAACGGAGAAACAGCGTCGTCGTCGTGTTCATGGGGAGCCAACCGGCTGGGTCGGAACGGAATGTGTGGTTGTGTCCATCGGGAGGGCTTGGACGGAACAGGCGATGGAAACGAGGCCTGGTGTATCGCACAACGGAGGAAACGGCCTTGTGTTCGACCGGCCATGTTCGAAACGGGGTCCTATTGATCAGGAGGGGCCTGGCGTACCGCAAAACGGAGGAAACGAACCTCCTATGGTCGAAACAGGGGTCCTGTTGATCGGGAGGGGTGTGGCGTACCGCAAAACGGACGAAACGAACTTGTGTTGGAGCGCT